>NW_027069711.1:779349-881921 GCF_002906115.3 Quercus suber
ACTTTGTACCCTAAATTATCACACTTATTACACTTTGTACTCCGGTGTTATTTTTGCTATTAGATTTACCATACTAAACTATACACTAGATTACACTTTGCACCCTAAACTATCCTACTACACACTTTGCACCCTACTATCACACTTATTATACTTTGTACCCCGATGTTATTTTTGCTATTAGATTTACCATACTAAACTATACACTAGATTACACTTTGCACCCTAAACTATCCGACCGCACACATTGCACTCTAAACTATCACACTTATTACACTTTGTACCTCGATGTTATTTTTGCTATTAGATTTAATAGAATTTTGCTACATGTGACAAGCATATGCTTCTTGCTTAGGTGAAACAAACTTAAAAGACTGAAACACCCTTCATCCTTTCTTCCTTACTTTTTCTCAAATTTTCATTTGTGGTATGAGAATATGACTCAAAAAATCAAAGAAAATTGGACTTCTTTTATATCTGAATTCTCATCTTTTGAAACAATGACCTTAAGTTTTCAGATCATAAACGAACCATGCGGTTTTAATTGAGGTGGGCTTTTTCTGGGTAGATGAGGGCATACATAATCAGGGCATAGTAGATGAGGGCATACATGATCCATTCACAGATGGATGGCCAGCGCTCAAGTTGCTAAGGGGGTGTTTGGATTTCTAGTTTCCATAACTCATAATTCTATTTCCATAACTCATAACTCAAAAATGGTGGAACCCATGACTCAAAAGCTTGTTTCGATTTCAATAAATCTGTTTCCAGTTTTTGTTTCCATCACTCAGTTCTCTGATTTTTTAGTGATGAGTTATGGAAATTGAAAACACATTTTAGCTGTTTTCAGTTTCCATAACTCTGTTCTCAATGGCATTTTTGTAATTAAACACACATGAGGGACCCACTGTTAGGGTCAGCCATAACTTTTGACCTTTTTTCTTTTTCTTTCTTCTCCACTATCTCTGTTGGCTGGGTTCTTTCTTTCTTCTTCTTCTTCTTTTTTCTTCTTCTTTCACTGGTCTCTGTTGGTTGGTTTTTTTTTTTTTTTTTCACAGGGTTCAGTGAGTTTGTGTACTGGGGGTTGGAAAAAAAAAAAGTTGCACCAAGTTACAGGTATGGGGCCCATAAATAGTTGGAAAATATTGAGTAATGACAAGTGAGTGATGGTGCCAAACGAGGTGGGGTGTTTTAAGTGATGAGTGATGAGTAACAGAAATTGAGTGAGGAGTGATGAGTAATCAAAAAAAAAAATCCAAACAAGGCCTAATTTGCTCAAGTTGCTAAGAAATTAGGAACTAATGTATTAGAACTTCAATATGTATATGTTGGCAAACCATGATCAAAACATTCAATCTAAATTTAGGCTACTCAAAGTGTGTGAATGTGTAAAGTTGGAATCAAGTAACTACAGGGAATTACTGTTCAATTTCTGCAAGGCTCGATCGATCGAAAATTAGACTCGATCGATCGAAGCTCATGCAAATTTTTTTTTCTACAGAATTTTCCAACTCAACGAAGCCCATATGACGTGTAAGGTTTTATGTTTTGCTTCAAGTATAAAAGAAAAAACCCTAACTACATTTTAGAGGTTGTTGATATGCTGTATGTGTGAATCTCTTGTGAGATCTAAAGGTGTTTGCCTTGATATATACTTAGGGTTATCAAGATCAAGATTGATGTTAAGAGCTTGGTGATTGCTTCAGTTGCTGTTTCAAAAAGCTTAAAGAAAACACAAGTGGGAGTACTTGTGACTGCTGTGGATCAAGAAAGAAGTAGTTTGTGGACTCGGAGCTATTACATGGTCATGGTAGTAAGTTTTCTACTCAAAGTAGCAATAGGAAGTTAGTGGTCTAAGTTACTATTATATAATTTCAATTCTTTCATAGTGGATCTGTTTTACCTTGAAGATAGCTAGGTCAAATCCTCCCCAGGTTTTTTACCAATTTAGTTTTCCTAAGTTATCATATTATTGTGTTCTTTATTTTTCGCATTGTTTACATGATATGATTTACTTGTGTTAACCTAGATTTGAATAATTTACCTAAATAATCACTTGGCTAAATAACTAGGTTAAACAACTTGTATTTTAAGGGGTCTAAAAACGTACACAAACAATTTATAAATAGTAAATTATTTCTTTTATTTATTTTTTATGATCTACAAATAAGTATTAATAGGATGTTAGGTTGCTTGCTTGCAAAGAGAAGACTCATCTAGAAATATGTAGTAAGAGTTCTGCGTATTGTACTATTTTTTAATTGTTTGTTAGTTATAATGTATTTTGGTGAATCTTGAATGCAGTGCTAGTTGTGGAAAAATTTGAGTTTTGTTTTAATTGATTTTAAAGAAGGGTGTTTCAATCTTTTAACCTTGTTCTACCTAAGCAAGAAGCATTTGCTTGTCATATACAACAAAATTTTGTTAAATATAACAGCAAAAATAATACTAGGGTGCAAAGTATAATAGGTGTAATATATAGTTTAAGGTGCAAAGTATGCAATCGGATAATTTAAAATGCAAAGTGTAATCTAGTATATAGTTTAGGAAGGTAAAGTGAAATTTCATCCATATATTGTGGTTCACTCTATTTTTCACCAAGAAAATTTAGACAACTAGTTTCTTTCATTAAGTGAGATAACGTATCCACGTGGTTACCTCATGTGGTTAACTTTTGATTTCTGTCTTTTCCACAGTTCTTATTATTATTACTTTTTTCTTTTTGGTTTTGTTTCTTCTCTTTGTGGTCTCAATGTATTCCTTGCTACGCACAGGTCTCCAACAGCTTTCGTGTCCGCTGCCACATATTTTCCTTTTGTCCTATAGCTTTCTATACTTTTTCATGAGAGATCAATAGCCCCTGCTGAAACAAGCAAGCAAGTTTCTTGTCCTAGTAAGTTTTCTCTCTCTCGTTTGGTGTAAATAAAATTTGTTATACAATTGGTTCATGGAGTTCTTGTTTCTACTAAACCGTGTCAGTGATATCAACCATAAATTAATGAGTATGAGCTCTGGAAAACTGTTCCTATCTAAAGATTCACCAATGGGATTGAGAATCGTGCTTTCCACCAATTTATGACTCTCGTTTGGTGTAAATAAAATTTGTTATACAATTGGTTCATGGAGTTCTTGTTTCTACTAAACCGTGTCAGTGATATCAACCATAAATTAATGAGTATGAGCTCTGGAAAACTGTTCCTATCTAAAGATTCACCAATGGGATTGAGAATCGTGCTTTCCACCAATTTATGGAGGTGCTGGTCTCGTATAAAATTAGATTTTATATTGATTGATTAAACCCTATAATCCATTGATACATATCCGACCTTATCTTAATTGAAGCACAAAACTACAATATATCAGTCCAAGCATTCTCAGCTGATAGCTATCAACTAAGTCAATCCTTATCAGATAGAGTTTGATAAAATAATGTAATTTAAAACTTATATAAAATGTTATCCGTATATTCAGATCAGATCATAATCTTTACAATAATATACATATATATATATATATATACACAATAGAGCAAGCTCCCAAATTAATGCTATGGGAAGTCAATTATTGAAATGCTCCTATGTTGGAGTTTCCCATCCCTAAACTCATTCAAGAATTTCAAAAAACATGTAAAATACAAAATCTAGCACCCACAAATATTTATTGAATACAACCTTTACAGGAAAGAGAAACATTTTACTTCGCACATGTTTCATAATGGAACAAAAGTCAAACGCCATAATCACCATAGACAAGTCATTTTGTCTCTCTCCACACTCGCCTTCAACAACTTTGAATTTTCCACAACCAAGAGAACATGATTTCAAGAAAATTTCATAACATAAACCTAAATATTAACTCTAAAAGCCAGTCCTTATTAGATAGAGTTTGATACAATAATGTACTCTAAAACTTAAATATAAGAGTGGCAAAATTGGACATGACCTGCGAACTCGACATGACGCAACGCAAAATTAGTAGGTTATGGGTTGAAGATTAATGAGTTAGTGTCATATTCAGGTTGACACAACTAACCCGTTTAATAAATAGGTTGGCTTAGTGTCCAATCCATGGAACTCGTTTGACCTGTCTGACCCATTTAATTAAATAACATTTTACCAATATACCCTTCAAACCCTAGGTATATAAACTTATTAGTTGTTGTGGTTTATTTTCTTTGACATGTAATAATTGATTATTTGTGATATTGAGATATGTTTTAGTTTTAAATGATTATTTGTTATGCAATAACTCGTTAGTTCTAAATTGAAAGCTCGAAAATGTATTGAAAACACAAGAGTTATTTAGACCCCTAAATTAAAGTTACGACTTTGTTGATTTTACACTAACTTAATACTAAGTGCGGAATAGTGTAAACACAAGCATATAAGCAAGACAACTACTCTAATCCATATTTAAAGCAACACGGTAGTAAAAATGAAATGAACAAGAGAAGGGAAGAGAGATGCAAACATAGATAACACCGAGACATGTTATCGAAGAAGAAACCAAAAAATTCAGCGAAAAACCTCTCCGCCGCCCTCCAAGCAGAAATTGATCCATTAGACAATCAGTTGGGATACAAGGATGAGCAAGAGACCCTCCAAGCCTAATCTACCCTCTGTACCTAAGCCCTCCAAACTCCTACTCCAACAAGACTTCTCAAAATCGTGTATTGTCTAGTTCTCCGAATCCCGCAACAAGCTCCATGTTGCATCTGCCATTCTAGGCTTCTTCCAATACTTTCCAGCAGCTCCAAAACACTCTCAACACTCTGAATAGGTGTGGGTTGTGTTTGAGTACAAATCTCCTCTCAAGGTATGACAATGGAAGAGGGATGGAGAAGAGGCAAAAATAATTTCTCACTAAGGATGAGTAGCTCTCTCTCCAAAAGATGGGTGTGTGTGTGTGTGTGTGTGTTGTAGAAAACCTATCAAGGGTTTTTCTCTCTGAATTGGCGTCCTCTACATTCGTGGGTAATGAGGGTATATATAGTATGGGTAAAGGGTAAGAAAGTCACACATTAAAATCCTCCAAGCAGAATATTTCGCGACTATCCCGCGGGAGGACCTTACCCGCGAAACACTCGCAAAAACGACAACTTGGCACAACTCTTCAGCTTCCAGTCATGTGCTCCTCACATGGCTCTTTCACAGGTTAGCTTCCAGCGAGACACCCGCGAGATCCACTGATTCTTCATTTAAGCTTGAGTCTTCACCAACTTGATACTAAACCCAATACAATAAAATCCCACAAAATACAAGGAACATAATTAAAGCAAATACAACACATTTTGTCATGGAATAAAGCCAATATAAAACATAATTGTAAATCACAACTTTACATGAATTTTATATTAAAAATATATATTTGTTTTGGTATTTCATAATTCATATCAATTTGGTTAATACTAAAAAAAAAAAAAAAAAATTGTTTTGATAAAATCTAATAAACAGGTTGATATGACTGGCCTGTTTATTAAATGAGTTGTGTTAAGGTTGAGGAATATTGACCCGTTTAATAAACATATCGGATTAGTGTTGACCCATATAATCGGATACTCATGAGTTGACACGACAAACCCGACACACAAACACAAATTGCCACCCCAACTTAAATCAAATGTTATATGTATATTCATATCAAATTGTAATCTCTACAATAATATATATACAAGAGAACAAGCTCCCAAATTAATGCTAAGGGAAGCCAATTATTGAAATGCTTCTATGGATGAGCTTCCCGCCCCTAAACTCATTCAAGAATTTCAAATAATATGTAAAATACAAAATCTAGCAACCCCAAATATTTATTGAATACATCCCTTGCAATAAAGAGAAACTTTTTCCGCATGTTTCATAATGGAACAAAAATCAAACACCATCATCGCAATAGACAAGTCACTTTGTTTCTCTCCAAACTTTTCTTCAACAACTTTGAATTTTCCACAAGCTAGAAAACGTGATTTCATGAAAATTTCATAACATAAACCTAAATCTCAACTCTAAAAAATCATTACTCCCACATCAAACCCTCAAAAAGCTCGGTAATGAAAAAACCACTATTTCCTTTCCGCAAACCAATAGGTCGCAGAATGGGTTTTCAAAAGAACGAGCAAAAGATTCGAAGAGGTTGAGTTGGTGATTGGTAGTTGGTAGAGAGAGGCAAATGTGTCTATGACTAGTGTTTAGTAAGGAATAAGATGAACAAGCTTAAGACCATAGAGAGAAAGAAAAATTTTAAAAACAAAAACAAAAACAAAAACAAAAACAAAACAAAAAACGAAAACAAAACAAAACAAAAGCGGTTGAACCAGAGGTTAATATGAGATTTACCTCAACTACGTTAACATTAAAACTCTTACATTATCTCACTTAATGAAAGAAGCTAGCTATCCAAATTTTATTGGTAAAATATGGAGTGGAGTACAATACATGTGATAGAAGATTTGAACTCATGATTGGAGCCTTGGAACTTACTCGCTTTAGCAACAACTTTGATGTACATTACAAAGAAACTTGTTTGATTAAGAGCAAAATTTTTGAAATATATATATATATATATATATGAAGTTTGGTTACAAACTTGGTTGTATTAGCGACAATTCCCACTAAAAAAGTTAACATAACTGTATATTTTGAAAATTTAATCGTTAGATTGCATTTTCTTTTTATTTTTAACATGCAGGTCAAATTTCATGTCAATCAGATATTATTTACTATTTGATCCATAAAGTTATTTTTTATGCATAATTTTAAACTAAAAATACTTGAAAATTAAACAATTGGTTGATAATATAGCTATTGATCTTTAATCTTCTGAAAATTTTATAAGCATGAAAGATATAAGAAGAAAATATAATCCAATGAGTTCAAGTTAGCTCAACTGGTAAAGATTTTGATGGTTGAATAAGAGATCTGAAGTTCAATCTCCACCTATACCAAAAATCGATTAGTGTCTTGATTTAATGATAAAGAGTACAATCATCAAAAGCAGACTTCATTAGTTGAAACTATTATATATATAATCCAATGATGGAATTGTCAAAATTTTCCAAAATCTATATATATATATATAGAGAGAGAGAGAGAGAGAGAGAGAGGTTCAAGTTACACTTGGTGTAACACCTTAAGAGTTACACCTTTTTTGTACCGTAGATTTCTAATAGATCCAACAGTTGAAAAAGTAGCATTAAATGATTAAGGATCTCCACCTTATTTATTTAATTAATAACATATTTTCTCTATCTTCATTTATTATTTTCCATAGACCTCCTTAGGTGTTGTTTAACTGTGTCCCTTTCTTTCTTAAAAAAAAAAACAAAAAAACAAAACAAAACATTGTAAGTCCGAGCCACACCAACCTCTTTCTTCTTCTTCCCGCTTAGGATGGAATTAGGCCAAATCTATTTCAATTAGCAGAATATTGTAGACATTATACATAAAACGAATTTCATTTATAATTAGAAGGTGTTGTAATGAAAATATCCCTTGCTTGTAACTCTCGTATCAAGGAGTATATATATGGTTCAAATATTTCTTAACCACAAAAAAAGAATTCAACACGGTGACAGTAAAACAGGCCAAATTTATCATGTTAGATTTTTTTTTTTTTTTTTTGATAAATATCATGTTAGATGTAAGTGTAACCACCTGAATCAAGCAAGCCCATTCATTACCAGTCTGACTATAACATGCTTTTCATAACTTTTTTTTTATACACATGCTTTTCATAACTGTATGAACATCGTTCCGCCAATTTTTTCAATTAACCAAATGGATACTTCTTTGTAGATTATGGTCATCATTTATTTTCAACATTATAATAAAACATATATATATATATATGTTCACTTCTTTATTTTATTTTGTGATCTCATATCCGCTTTATCTTCAATAGATTTAAGTTTTGTCATGTGTTTTTGCTATAATGTGTTGAAACTGGAAACCACAAGGCTCTTGCTCATTTTGTGAATTATTTAGGGGTAGTTCTGGCAAACTAAGTGTACTTATAAAATCACAAATTATAGTATATCTTTAGATCTTACTCACCGGCACCCAAGGATTTTGAGAGAAAAAAAATTTGAACTTCTTTAGTCTTTGTTTTTTGCCTAGATTCATATATGTCCAACAATTTTAGGAAGAAAGAGACAGTTAAATACCCAATGTGGTTTATGAAAAGTAATAAATGAGGATAGAGAAAATCTGTTATTAATTAAGTAAATAAGGTGGAAATCTTTAATAATTTAATGCTTCTTTTTCAACCGTTGGATATATTAGAAATCTACGGTACAAAAAAGGTGTAAATCTTAAGGAGTTACATCAGGTGTAACTTGAACTCATCTCATATATATATATATATATACATACACACACACACACACATCTATATATCTATATATATATATATATATAATAATAGGTGAAGTTGAGAGAAACTCAAATTAAATCGGGCCACGGTTTACCCATTAGGACTTAGGATTGGGCCTAAAGTGGGCGGGGCTGTGGAGCCCGACGGGCCGAGTTTGGAGTCTGGGAAAAAAAATCCGTTTATTAACGGGTCGGGTGGGTAATGAATATAGACCCGCGGGTCGGTTCGGGTATAAGAAACCAGGCCTGAACCGCCCGTTGCCATTCCTAGATGGAAGTATGCTTGAGAGCTTTCCGATGATACTCACGTGAGCTAATTCGAGGTCGGTGAACACCTAGCAAATCTCACTTTTTACACAAATTAGAATTTGGTAGGTACTTCGCATGTAAACCAACAAATCACGAAAATTGGAAATTTTTTTTTTTTTTTCTTGAAGCAGAAATTTCCCGACAAGGCTATAACTTGGAAAATGGTGTCTCCAAGTATCTTCGGATTGATAGGATTCGATCCGGTAAATGAGAAAAATCATGTTCAATGTAGAAAGTTTGGACTAGTCAACTTCTGATGTGGTAACTCATTCATCTGGATTCCAAACAGTACAAAACATTGGCGACTCCAGAAAATTTTTTCAAGGTGTTCCTCAACAAGCATAAATTACACAATCTAATTAAAAAAAAAAATTGTTATATTGTTTTTCTTTTGTTTCATTAATTAGTTGTTTCATTAATTTGTTTTTCTTTTATAAATTATAATTTGTTATATTATTGTTTCATTAATTATAAAATTATTAATTGTTATTTAGCATAACATAATTTAATTTATTTGTCTTTNTACTCCAAACAGTAAAATTTGAAGTTTTTTCAAGGTGTTCCTCAACAAGCATAAATTACACAATCTAATTAAAAAAAAAAATTGTTATATTGTTTTTCTTTTGTTTCATTAATTAGTTGTTTCATTAATTTGTTTTTCTTTTATAAATTATAATTTGTTATATTATTGTTTCATTAATTATAAAATTATTAATTGTTATTTAGCATAACATAATTTAATTTATTTGTCTTTTATAATGTATTAGTTAATTTAATTATATAGTTTTAATTAATGTTATTTAGCGTAACAATAAACTATATTGCTTTAATTTGTTGTTATAATTATACTACTTAATTTATTATATTTGTTTGTCTTTTATTTGTCTTATGCACGTTACACATTTTATGTGCATCACAATAATTAAAATAGTGTAATGTGTAGCACATTACACTGCTAATCAGCAATCACAAACAATAACCTGCCAATTAGAAAATTTCACAATCACAATAGAAAATTTACATCACACTAAAGACAATCAATATATTACCAACACATTGACCAACACCAACACACGTTACACACGAACCAACACCAACAGGCAACAGGGAAGATAAGGCCAAATTCAAAAAAAAAAAAAAGAAAAAAAAAGAAAAAGAGGTAAAAGCAAGCAATTCGGCAGCCAATCTGACCAACTGCTTGCTTTTGCTTCTATTTCTCTTCTTTTTTTTTTTTTTTTTTTTTTTTTTTTTTTTTTGTCTTTTGAATTTGTCCTAATCCTATTGGTCAGTGTGTTGGTGTAATGGTCGTTCACCATTACACCAACACACTGACCAATAGGATAAGACAAATTCGAAAAGACAAAAAAAAAAAGAAAAAAGGCAAAAGCATATAATTATGTAGAGAGAGTTATCGGTGAACGGTTTTAGACCCCTTAAAACACAACCAGATTGGTTAGCGTAGATTAATTAGCCAAGTTGTTACTTAGTCAAATTAAACAATTCTAGGTTAAAACAATCAAACAATCATATCAAGATATAAAGCAGCGGAAAATAAACGAACGCAAGATATGATGACCCAGGAAACCACACGATAAAAACCTGGGGAGGATTTGACCTAGCTATCCTCAAGGTAAACCTGAATCCACTATGCGAAAGAATCGAAGTTCATACAGAAGGACTACAAGCTCCCCGCTTGACTTCCTAATGCTACCTACCAGTAGAACTTACTGACACGACCATGTGCAAGCTCCGAATCCACGGACTCCTTCTTTCTTGGATTCTTCAATCAGCTACAAGCACCCCCGCTTGATTATCTTTAAACTTCAATGGTAGCAACCAAGTTGATCATTAAGATGTAGATAATATCTCTAACTTGAAAATCCTAAGCTTTGTGTAAAGGAAAACTCCTCAAAGATCTCACAAGAGATTTACACAAAACAGCAATGTATGAGCAATAATACAATTGGAGCAACCTTCAAAAACCTGGCTAGGGTTGTTTATATACCTAGGGTAAAAACATAAAACCCTAAACGTTTAATGAAGTAGGGCTGAGTTGGAAATTCTGCAGAAAAAACAACATGTGCGATTGATCGATCGAGCCAGGCCGAAAGTCCCAAGTACTTCTGCAGCCACTCGATTCCAACTTTACAATAATAAACCAACTTTGAGCAAGCCTAAACAAGACTAAATACATTGTTTTGATCATGGTTTGCCAACATTACAAATTAGAGTTCTAAATACATAAATTCCTAAGACCTTAGAACCTAACAACCGGTATTAAAGAATAAAGAGAGAGAAATTGTTATTCATTTCAGTTTTGCATTTCATAGGTAAAGAGAGAAACTGAGAGACTTAGAGAAAAAGAGAGAAATACCCAGCACGAGGTCCGACCGGTGAGCACTGAGGTCTGAGTGGCGAGTGGCGAGCGGCAAGCACCGAGGTCCGAGCGGCGAGACTGCGATGAGGGCGAGGTGGCGAGCGGCGAGCACCGAGCATCGATCTGCGAGACTGCGACGGCGACGACGAGCGGTCTTCGAGCAACGACGACGTGACTGTGGGCAGTGTATGCTGGGGTTTGTTTTGGTTTTCTCTGTATTGGGAGCTTTTTTGTTTTTGAGATAAACACTAACTTAGTTTGGGTTTGTTTTGCTTTGCTCATGGACTGGCTGTATTGGGGTCTGGGGCTTGGTTTCTGATTTCCCTGCCAGCGACGTGATCGTGGCGTGGGTTGATTTCTGTCCCTTTTTTTTTTGAGAATCTGTGGGCTACGAGCTACCTGTGTAATCTATTGGGCTCGTCATGGGCTTGGCTTGCGATGGGCTTGGCTCTATTACATTTTTTTTTTCATATTTTAGTTCAAATTTTTTTGGGCTTTTTTTTTTTTTTGTGCTTGGAAGCAGAACATAATTTTTTTTTTTAATTTGAGGGTGTTCCTAATTTTGTTACTGAGGGTGTTCCTAATTTTGTGATCAGGGTGTTCCTAATACAAATTAAGTATAATTTTTTTTTTTGATTTTTTTCAAGTCAGGGTGTTCCTGGGAACACCTTGACTTATACGTGGCGTCGCCACTGTACAAAACTAGAATCTTTAGAAAGTAGACTCCAAGATCTTTCCTATGGCTCCAGAATCAGTAAATTTGGAGGTCCATAAGGCCTCCAACCGAGGGTTCAGAGTTCGGGGTTGAGCAGTGGCAAGATCTTGAATAAATGAAAGTTCAACCATTAGGCTCATAGGGCGTGTGCACCCCCCATATGGTCCTGGCTCTAAGATTGGTGTTTTTGGAATTGTGTTTCTCTTTTAATTCATTTTTCATTGGACTCCTCGGTTTTCATAGTGCTGTTAAATGTTTGCAACAAAATTAAGAAATCTAATAGGACACATGACACAAAATTAGACCTCCAATTTAGGATCCAATAGGATTTTCTCTAAGTTTTGACAGTCATTTTTATATTTTATTATCTCTTTAAAAAATTTTGTAAGGATGTTATTAGGTATAAAATGTAAATTGTCCATATATATATATTTTTTAAAATTATTATGAAGCACTTTTTTTTTTTTTTGTTAAGGATTCATTTATTCTAAACTCTTTGGTTTTGTACTTAATAACTCACTTGGATGAATATTTATGATGTGATCTCACTTTTGATTCTAAAATTAAGAAATAAAAATTTTTAATAAATAAATAATTTAGGACATATGACGCAAAATTGGAACTCTAATTTGGAATTCTAAAAAAAAAAAAAAAAAAAAAAAAAAAAAAAAAAAAAAAAAAAAAAAACAAATTCCGTAATTAATTTAATAAATCTCAGATTTTTACACTAATTTAATTTACAATAATTATTTTAGATTTCTACAATAATTTTAGATTTCAAATTTCACATCAATCGACAATAATTTACTTTTAGATTTCTCATTTCCCCTTTCAAAACACACCCAAATACAGAAATCACAACCTCAGATACAGAAATCACAAGAAAAAATACATAAAAATCACAAACCCATACATAAATCCTATATACATAACCCAAATACATAAAAAAAAATTCTTCCTTACAACAAGATTTGCCATAAGTTCAAGTATATACAAAATAAATCTCCCAAATCCAAATCTGGGACCATTACATCAATTTCAAAAATCTACAAAATAAATCCCACAAATGAATATACATAATAATACCCATTTCAAGTACCAAGTAATGAACCTAAAAAAAAAAAAAGAAGAAGGAGAGATCTTGGCTGTGGCAAATCTTGGTTGCGCTACGCTTGGAGAACATAGATCGGAGCTCAGAGAAGACAAAGAAAGAAAGAAACAAACCTGTGACGATCTTGAGACCGGCGATGACAGAGCTTGAGACCGACAGTGACAGAGCTTGAGGCCGGCGGTGAGATCGTGTGATGGCAGAGGTTGAGGTTAAGTCCGGGAGTGAGAGTGAGAGAGAGAGAGGGAGAAAAGGGTGAGGAGAATGAGGCTGTGACTCGGGAAATGATGGAGGCTGAGTGTGGAATATGTGAGCAGGTAGGGTTTTTTTGTTTATATATATATAAATGGGGTTTTTGGTAATTTTCTATCTAAACGGGTCGGGTCCGGGCTGGGTATGACAAAAACCCGAACCCGACCCAGACTCGCTTCGGATTTTTTTTAAAAGACCCATACCCGACCCTATTACTTATCGGGCCGGGTAAAATCCGACCCATTAGGGTCGGGCCGGACCGAGTATCCGTGGGTCGGACTTTTATTGCCATCCCTACTTCCATCTCAAAAAAACTACAAGCATAGAAAGACAGCCAATTAAACAATGTAAAATTGACATTCAACTAAGTGTTGGGCGTTTTGGCGATTTTGAGATATCTCACTCATTTTAACTGTGATTTAGGTCCACAATCAGTCATTTTAAAGAGGATTTAGTTTACTTCGGTATAAGCTCAAATTTCTCTTAATCACATCTTTGGTCAATTTTTGGTCAAGCTTGGGTTGACCATGGTCAAACTTGATCAAATTTGGAGAAAATGTTTGAAATCATTGACCAAAGCCCTACCACGCAATCAGATCTCTTATATATGGAAAGATGATCTCGAGTATCTTGGGACCCTTCTCTCTACAAGGAAATTTCCCTGTATTAAGGGATTCGGGTCAACTCTCTACCACTATATAAACCACAAACCTTATCCTTCTTAAGGTATGTGAATTCTCTCTAACTCTTTCACTCTTGAGTTTTGAAGATTCTTCTATCACTGACTTAATCTTGGAGGGTCTTAGGCCAGTACACTACCGGTCCCTTTGATTGGTTCTTCTCTTTTGTTCTTTAGGTACACCCATTAGCATGTGTGTGGACTATAAACTCACTGACGATTTTTGTGCATCATTAGTTGTAATTTACATCACATGTTTACTTTGTAAGATGATAAAACAGTATGAGTTTGCTTTGTAAGAACAGTGAAAATGACTAGACATCACATATTTATTGCATTCAATGTATCCAATGTTTACATCAAGGATAATTTAAACAGTGCTACTTTTGTTATGCTTGAAAATCTCATTAATTTTTTCATTATCGTGCTAGGTTTTATGCTCTTTATTAGAGAGAGAGAGAGAGAGAGAGGGAAACAAAAAGTGATGTGTTTCATGTGACATTGTAATGCATATAATTAGATGTTTTTTTGAGAAAACATTATGTTAATATTATCAGGCATTGCACGGGTTATAGACTAGTTTCATTTATTTTACATTCCTGAACGTGAAATTTTCTTCCCCCCCCCCCCCCCCCAACCTTTCACCTTCCTCACCCTTCACCTTCCTCAACCCCTCCCTCTTTATAGGTTAATGCATTTTTTCCCATTTCCTCTCCATATTGTCAGATTTAAAAATATGTTCTCTCATTTTGCTTCACAATTGCATTTTTGTTTTTGATATGCACTATCAAAGCTCTCTCTCTCTCTCTCTCTCTCTCTCTCTCTCTCTCTCTCTCTCTCATGCACACCTTAAACTTATTTTTTGATTGGTTTTAATATATTTTTGTTTCACATATTACTTTCTTCATATATATAGATTTTAGGTTGAATATTTTTTCAACTAAAAATTTATTGATTTATTTTATTGGTTAATTATTAAGTTTATGCCAATATTTTAAAATTTTTGTGTTTAGATTGGTGCACTCTAGAATAATCTTTAATAGGATTTGAATATGCTAATTTTAATTAGTGGGTGATTTTTAGGTGCAAGTGTTGTTGACACTGTATTTTGTTTGCCTCGAATTATGTAAAATTTCAAAAATTTCAAAAATATTTCGATCATGGGATTGTAGATTATCAACAATATTTTAATTCGTCTTGGTTGGATATCAGTTCACCCATTTTTCAGGTAAAATGACCAAAATTACCCTAGTGGCAAAAGCCTCAATTGGGTTGTCCGGCAGTCAAACAAGTTCAAGAATGCCCCTAAACCCAATTTTAATCAAAATCNTTTAAAAATTAAAAACTAAAAATTAAAAATAATTAATAATTAAGTAATAATTAAAAAAAAAAAAAAAAAGCATTATGAGATGGCGTGAAGGGGCTGAGTTTTGGCCAAAATTTCTATTGGATTCTCATGAGAGAATAAACTCCTTAGTTTATACCAATTAGGGGCAGTGGAGGTTCAGGGCTTTGGGAGAAAATGTATTTATAAGGAAAGGGATGTGAGGGAAAGAAAGAAGCAAAAAGGCAAAATTCTAAAACTTAATGATTCAATGATTTATTTGAGGAAAACATAGAACCTAGACTCTTCAATTAACCTTAACTCTCTATTAAAGGCTAATGACAGCTATCCATCTCATATATTATTATTATTATTATTATTATTATTATTATTATTATCTTTTTCTAAAGATTTTAAATAATTTTTTGACCCTCTAGAAGTGTTTACATCAAGGTCTAGATAGATATAGTGAGTTTCAATTTGCTCAACTGATAAAGTCTCTAATAGTTGAATAAGAAATTTGGTGTTCAATCCTCGCCTACACTAAAAACTTATTAATATCTTGGTCTGATGAAAAAGAGTATCATTAGAAGCGGACAACATAATTTAAAACTCTCTTTTTAAAAAAAAAAAAATCTAGATAGATATATATGATGTATCCAAATTTAATAATATAATTGATATATTATAGTCAATAAAATTTGTAGTTAAACTTAAAACTGTACCAAGTAGCTTCATGCCGTAGGACTATAAACGAGCCGAGCTTTGTCAAGTAGTGCATATTCAAACTTGGCTCATCAGAAAAAATCAAAAGCTCCAGCTTAACTTGAGCTTGTGACAAGCCTAAAAATAGTGTTTGAGCTTGAGCTCGTGAGAAAGCTAAAAAGCTTGAGCTTGGCTTGGCTTGGATTGATTAATTAATCAAGCCAAACTCAAGCTTAATATCAAGCTCAAACTCGAGCTTAGGTCAAGTTTTTGAGCTTGAGATTTTTTTTAAAAATTACATTATTAAATGCTTAAATCTCTAAAATTAAGAAAAACGAAAAAGAAAATAGTATACTCATTTTATCAGGCATATAGTCCTAATTATGATTAGCCATTATTCAAATTAATAATTTACAAAATTAAATGCATTCATTCATCATTCCTTGTTTACAACTTCAGCAACTGTTCAAAATACAATTTTTACATTCACGTTAGATGGTGAAGGACTAGAAAAATACCTCTTTGTAACTATTATGAATGAGAAAATACTACCATGTTTCATAACTTTACATTATATGATTGATAGGGAAGGATTGTATGTGGCCTACTTAATTATTTATTTATTTTTAAATGTAACTTTAGTCTAAAGTGATTCTTAATCAGTCTAAGGGGAAGGAAAAAATTAAGATAATATAGGTAGTGGTCTCATGTTGGCCATGTCATTATTAAGATATGTGTAATGAATATATTTAACTAACAAATATAAACTTATAAATGAGTCTATACTTGAATTGTCATGTATCAAGCCTAATAGCTCACGAATTTGTTCGTGAACAATTTTTTTTGCTTGGACTCGGCTTGTTTATCAAACGAGCCTAAAACTAAGGCTCAAGCTTGGCTTATTTTTAAACAAACAAACATAAAATATGATTTTAATCGAGCCAAGCCCGAGTTGTTCATGATCAGTTTGGTTCATTTACAGCCCTAGTAAATGAGTCATGTGCCTTTCCTAGGAGGAAGACAAGTCTACAAGTCGCTTTCTTCTAGACGTAGTACTCTTTTCTTCTCACATTGACTAATAAAACTCACCCTAAATGTAATTACAGAAGGTCACTATTATGAATTAAGTGGTTCTAGGGGCGCAAACTATTTCACAATTTTCTTCCAAAAGAAAAAATTGTTTCACAACTTTTTACTATATTTCTGATGTGATAAGTTATGAGTGATTTTCTATCATTTACACATGGATCCACAATTTTTTTTTACCACTCATACTACCACATTGTAATTGTAATAAAGAAATTGTGTGATAGTTTATGGTACTAGATTTTTTCATCAGGAAACTAATCAACTCTTTGGTAGGTTTCTAGATTCAAATAATGATATTTGAAAATAAAATAAAAATGGTTCTCTATGTCCTAGAAAGTAATCAACTCTTTCGTGGCAAAGGAGACATGTGCCTTTCCTAGGAGGAAGACAAGTCTTTGTTCTGACTCTTGCTTAGATTAAGGTAATTTTTCCACATTTTTATCAATTTTGGTCAAGCTATATCACATGCGAAATTATTCCAGTCGGTTAATAACAAATCTTATAATATTATATGATATTACTATATTTTTGGGTAATTGATAGGATATTACTACTTGGCAGTGGACACAGTTCACTTGCTAATTTATCTTCTTTTTTCTTTTTTTTCTTTTTTTCTTTTTTTTTTCTTTTTTTTTTTTTTTTTTAAGATCGCCAATTTATCATATTAAATCAACAAGTTGAATTTCAGTAAAATCATATACAGCTAGCAGTCCTGTTTAATATATAGCTAACATTCCAATGTAACCATAGATATTCTAGTCATTGATTAATTTGGACAATGGAATATATATAAAATTAATATTCCATTTAAAAAGTGATAGGCCACAATCTGAATGACCCCTTGTGATTAAACCAATTAACTAATTAGCCAGGTTATTAATTAATCAATTTAACATGCAAATATGTGGAAGCACAAACAAATCACTAAATAACTAAATATGTAGCGGAAATTAAATGACATGGTGATTTGTTTACGAATGGGGAAAAACTTCGCGGCAAAAACCCCACCGGGTGATTTTCAGGTCACCACTCCCGAAACTCCACTATTATCAAATCAAGCGGTTACAAGTAAAGGAATCCCAAGTACTTTACCAACCTACAGTTGAACCCTTACCCTAATACCCAATTTGACTTGATCTGTAGCGACAGTTCCCACCTTTGATGCACGGCTCCCAAGTACGTGACTAACCAATACGCGGATCCCAGTATGCAACTTCAAAACACCAACTTAAGGAAGAAAGGTTGGCTGCAAAGTTCTTCAGTTCATCCTACACGATGAAGATCAGGAAGATGCTTGGTCACAAAACCCTATGGTGCAAATACACAGCAACTTCTTCAGAGAAGATGAACTAGGTCAAGAACTTTGTCTTTGATCACAATTTGGTTAAACAGAGATTGCTCGATGCTTTTGCAACTTGTGTCACACTTGACGGCTCTTAAAACAATCCTTTTATATGTTTAGGGTTTGGAGAAAAGAAGACCCAAAAGCATATTCATGGATCCCAAGAAAATCATATCAAAAAATCTGAAATTTTAAATCTCGACAGATACAGGTGTCGAGCTTTAATGAAATTGCACTTCAGCTTGCTTTTTCTTGAACAGACTTGATGACTTCAACACTTAACCTTGAAACCTTGTTTCTTGAAGTATTAAAAACACCTGGAACTACCCAATTACAAGTAGAGTGCGTTTTGTCAAAGGATTAGCCAATTTACATATATAAGTGACATATGTTCTTTAACAAGTGAAAATACATATGTCCTAACAAAAAGGACTGATGAAATCAATTTTGTCCTCAAGAAAACGAGTTCAAATCTTCTGTCTCATCAATTGTGCTCTACTCTATACTCCACCAATAAAACTTAGACAACTAGTCTCTCTCATTAAATAAGATAACTCAGACTTTAATGAGAGAGGCTAGTTGTCTCATTTAATGAGATATCTCATTTAATGAAAAAGGTTAGCTGTCCAAATTTTATTGGTGGAGCATGAAGTGGAGTACAATTGATGAGACAAAGGATTTGGACTCAAAAGAAAACGACATATAAAAAAATTAATTACAAATTACACTCTTAAAATTTAGAATAATTTTAATTAATCTTCAAAATTTTCAAAAATGTGAACCATTCTCAAAACATTAGATGGTGTTTGGATTTGCTCTCTTTTGTCCTCGGTGTTGAGGTTGCCATTAAATGCCACTTAAGCTTGTCATATGCTACAATTAACCAATTAAATTGTGTTGTGCCATATCAATTAAATAACTTTTAAAAATAAAATAAATATATAAAACCAATTAAATCGTTCCATATCAATTAAATAACTTTTAAAAATAAAATAAACATATAAAATTTTCAGATTGCATAAAAAATTTTAAAACATTATTGTTTTTCCTAACATTTTTCTGGGTTTAGAAAATTTCAGATCCTGAAAGTTAGATCCTTTAGCGAATTTTAAAACCAAGTCCTTTAGCCAAGTTGAGATCAGACTTGACCCACTCTACGTTAAGGCAAAATTTTCAAGTCGACCATACCCATCAGAAAATTAAATACTTTTCCTTTTTGTTTTGCTTTTTAAAAAAATAATAATAATTTGAATCTCAACGTAACAATTTGGTTTTCAACTCCTGTGTTTGTCGTTTTTGTAAGCCTAAGGTTGGCCACGAGATCTTCCATGTAAAACTTCGAAATTTTGGGATGCTAAGGGATGTAGGAAACAGTTAACAGATGCATGAGACCGTTAGTTTAGAAAATATGTTTAAAAATTTTTATAAGAAAAGAAAAAAAAAAAACAACTAATATTTTTTTTACAGCTTTTTATATTAGGTTCATCCGATTAACTTTTCCCTTTTATATTTTCCATGAAATTGGTTTCAAAACTTTCTTAAAGGCACCTATTACATGCAGGGATAGCAAAATTAGACACGACCCACAAATTCGACATAACACAACATGAAATTAGCAGGTTATGGGTTAAGGGTTAATGATTTCGTGTCATATTCGGATTGACATGACTAACTCATTTAATAAATGAGTTAGGTTAGTATTCGACCTGTAGAATCCGTTTAACCCATCTAACCCGTTTAATTAAATAATATTTTACTAATATGCTCTTCAAACCCTAGGTATATGTAAAGTTGTTATTTACAACTATGTGTTTTGTTGGCTTATATTCCATGCCAAATTTTATTGTAATTTCATTCAATCTTTTGTACCCTATATTTATTTTGGGATTTGATTGTAAGGGTTGTGTGATAGAGAGAGAGTGTGAAGACTCAAGCAATTGAAGACTGAAGAGTTTTTGCGGGTAGCTCGCGACTAAACATCCCGCAAAGTGACCCATGTGACTTGCACATGCTGGAATGTGAAGAGTCAGGCTAGGATGGAGACAACTATGTTTCGCGAGTATCTCGTGGGTAAGCCCTTCCCGCGAGGCATTCTGTTCTGCCAGACTGTCCATTTTGATACACACTTTCTGTGCTTACACTATATATACTCACATTACCCACAAATGTTAAGGAGTGCATTTGAGAGAAAACCCTAGCCAAACAACTTAAGAGTTAGAGATTGTTATACCCACAATCCTCTACACATTTGCTTGTGAAATTTCCTCAACTCTTACCTCTCTATTTCCATACCATTGAGAGGTTGATAGCCTAAACACTTACCACACCCTTTCAGAGTGTCAAGTGAAGTTTTGGTGCTGCTAGGAAGTATTGGAAGAAGCCAAAGATGACAGATGTAACATGGAGCTTGTTGCGGGATCTGGAGAACTAGACAAAACAAGGTTTCAAGAAGCCTTGAGTAAGAGCTTAGAGAGTTTAGGTACATCGAGTAGATTAGGCTTGGAGGGTCTCTTGCTAACCCATGTATCCCAACTAATTGTTTAGTGGATCCATTTTCGCTTGGAGGGCGGCGGAGAGGTTTTTCGTCGAGTTCTTCGGTTTCCTCTTCGATAACACATCGGCGTGTTATCTTGTATTTGCATCTTTCTTCCCTACTCTTTTACATTTCATTTTACTGATGTGTTGCTTTGATTATAGATTAGAGTAGCTTGTTTGTTTATCCACTCGCTTTTACACTATTCCGCACTTAGTATTAAGTTAGTGTAAAATCAATCGAGCCGTAACTTTAATTTAGGGGTCTAAACAGCTCTTGTATTTTCAATACATTTTTGAGATTTCAATTGGTATCAGAGCGGCTACACTTATTGTGGTTTAAATACCTAAGTGTGATCCTTGACCCCTTGTGTGTATTGCCATGGATAGTGATTTTTATACTTCCTTGGTTGTTGATGATTGTAGCATGCCACATGTTTGCGAAAATGCCTCTATGAGTGTTTATCCTCATGATTGTGATGACATGTTACTTGAATCATTTGCTGTTGTTGATATTCCAAATGACAAACTCTTGAAGAAAAAGGCTAAGAAGTTTCAAAAGAATTTGAGCAAGTTATTTTGTGAAAGGGATGAGTTGATTGCTAAGCTCAATGAATCCAACAAATTGGTTGAGAAATATAAGAAACTTGCTGAAAATTCTCTTGAAAAGCTAAAAGAGTTTAAATGTTTGAATATGGACTTAGATGCTAAACTTGTTTTGTCTAACAAACTTGTTCATGAGCTAAAATATGAAAATGAATCTCTTAAAATGCATGCCAAGTGTTTGATTGCTGAATCCATTGCTAATAAGGATGGAAATATTTGTTGCAATTATGTTGTGGTACCCAATTTTGTGCCTATTATGTGTTCTACCTCAAAGGACAAATCAGTGTACATTCCTCCGAACAAAAGAAATCAAAAAGTGGAGAGAAAGGCTCTTAAGCCTAAGCCTCTGTTTAGGTCACAACCTAAGGTTTTGGATGGATCTAAGTTTGTTTCAACTTGCCACCATTGCGGTGTGATCGATCATATAAGATTTCAATGTTCCAAGTTGAAGAGAGAACAAAACCATGTTGCTAGATCCCTCCCCAAAAGCCTAGTAGACCTAAACATATTGTTTGTCACCATTGTGGTGCTGTTGGTCATTTAAGACCTCAATACTCTAAGTTTCATAATCTTAAAAGAATTAAAAGAAAAACTTGAGCTTCTTGGAAGTTATGCTAAAAAGGGTAAACCGAATTTAAGTGAAAATAGCATGTTGTTAAAGAAAGTGCTTAATGCTCTTAACTCTTTGTCTATGTGCATCTCCGGTTCTCATTCTTCCAACCCTCGTCTCACTTCTCATGAGACACTCATTCCAAACAATCGTTCCATTTGGATGAGGAAGGGTTCCTATGGTTGAGCTTTTGCTCTTTTGGATTGCTTTCGTTGATTTTACTTTACTTGTTCTGTTTTTGAGTGTGTTCAAAAAATCAAAAACCCATAAAAATTGAAAAATCTTCAAAAAGTTTGATCACTTGTGTTGTGTATATCACATGTGAGTTTGGCCTAGTACCTTTGTACTAATGGCGTAGTGCATTTTCAAACTTAGCTTGTTCTGTATGCACATATATCTGTGTGGAAGAAATCTTGAAAACTATGTGCGATTGTTGTAAATAGATCTTTAAACTTGTCATGAATGATTGGTCAATAGTCTTAATGGTCTTGATACTTACATAGACTTGTGCCTATATTTCTTCCCACTTTATTTTTTATGTTTTTGTAATAGAGCTCACCAAATGTAAATCTCAAAGTGAAAAAGAGATATTGAGCTGCAAAAGCCTGTCTCACATACTAGTATTTGACTAGAAAAAATGGAAAGCGACTTTCATTTTGAAATGCATGGTGCTCAAAAAGCCAAAAGCTAATTCTAAATGTTGAAATATCAAAAATTTCAAGCACCGATCTCAAAAAGAGATGTATTATCCAAAAAAGATCAAATGTTATGATTTATACAGAAGCCAAATGAAAAGTTTCTAAGATTTGTAATCAATTTCTGGGAGGTCATATATGTTCATTTCTATAATTGAGATAGACTACTTAATTTAGTACTAGTTGTGTATGACTTGATTGAATTAATCATTGAAATTTCATTCTAGTCTAAGGACTATTTCACACTTGATACTCACCACAACATACAAGACTTTGATTCAATTAATGCTTATCTCATTTGTGTAATTGTACATATTCAAATGTGATGTGTATGCTCAAGTTCTTGCTGATCAAACCCAAAAAGATTTTTGAGTTTTTTTATATGTTTTTGAAAGTGATTTTATACTTTCATGTCTTTAGTTTTTATTCAAAATGCATTTTTTGTGTTTTTCTTCAAAAACTGGTTCAGTGGTTGTTTCGCGAGAAGCTTACGACTTAGAGCTTCCCACGAAAAGAGCTTAAGGGAAATAAATTTTTTTATCATTTCACACAGAGACTCCCAATACTGTCTCGCGAGAATTTCACGACTAACAACTTCTCGCGAAATTTGTTTTGGGCAAAAACTAGAATTTTCCAATTTCAGACAGAAGCTTTCGCGACTCAAAACTTCTCGCAAAAACTTTTAAGCTTCAATGGCCATTCTCACGACTGTATCACGACTATTTTGCTATTGTCAAACTCGCGAAAAATGCGTGTTTTCAGTTTTATAATGACGATGTGACAGTTTTTCAAAACATTTGCATTTCCCTCGCTAAGTCTCCCTCGAACGCCCCTCAACCCAAACTCTCTTTTTACTCAAACCCCATCATTCTCAAGCTTATTTTCTGCATTTCCAACTTCAAGGTATGTTTTCTAAAACATTTTCTTCATGTTTTTCTAAGATTAAGCAGAAATTTGAGTTAGGGTTCCGAAATTTGGGGATTTTTCGAAAATGTGTTGGGGTTCTCAATTTTGTGAAATTTTTTCCAAAATCTTTGATAGGGCTGAGTCTCATTTGCTGTTTCTATATCTGTGTTGGCCCCTTGTGGCAATTTAGCATGTATTGAGGCAAGTTTTCACCATGTTCATGCATTATTCATATTTGGATTGCTTCGTTGCATGTTAGGTTTTTGACAGAATGTCCGAGTGACATTTCTGTGTTGAATTGGACCCAAATGAATTCCAATTCTTGGGTTTCCTTTTGTTTGATCTTGTTTACCATGCTTTGGTCAATGGTTATGTGTTTTACACACTTTGCCCATTTTGTGCCTCAATGTCATGCCATGCACATACTAGGCACACACCAAGGCACCCTCTGGGCACACCTCATGCATCTCATGCTGCATCCTCATGCATCAGCACATGCACACATATGCACAGCTGCTTAATTACTTGCATTGTGTTTATGTTTACTTGTTTTATCTGTTTTAGCATGTTATTTTTGAGTTGGTTATGCTCTGTTTTAAGCTGTTTTACCTTTGATTTTGAACTAACTTTAATCTAATCAAGTTTTGTGTTCTGTTTCATGTTTTTGCACATGTTTCTTGTTTGTTCTATGTTCATTTGTCCAGATGTCTCCATTTAAAAGCTCAGCTATGAAAGGAGGTAGCAACAAAGGGAAAGAGCCGGTAATTGATGTTGATGACCGTCACCGAGGTCAAAGAGGACTCATTTTTCAACGGGAGTGTATGACCCTGACTTGTTCAGATCTTATGCTGCATTTCAGACCTATACGAACTATTTTCGAGATGCTCCATTGCTGGTTGAAAGGGCCATTGATCAACCATCTCTCTATAAAACTAATATTCCCATATGGTTTACCACAAAGGAATGGAACTTTCTGCTTTCAACTCTTGAGGATGCATAAGAGAATGTGGTAAAAGAGTTCTATGCCAATGCCATTGTTGACAGAGAATAGCTAAAATATTGGGTTAGAGGAAACAGTTTCTCAATAACACTTGTCTATTTGGCAGAAATCCTACACATTAACCGACCAATACTCCCCATATCGCCAGTTTATGATAAGCTGAATCTGGATGAAGAGGTTCTTAGAGAAGCTTTAGGTGCTAATCTGGAATTTTCCTCAAATAGGAACTCAATAAGTATGGCATCTCTTTCTCTTGAATTAAGACTACTCACAATGATCATGTGTAGCAACCTTTATCCTCTGTCTAGCACCGGCTACATGAATCTCGATCGAGCATTATTCTTACATGATCTGATCACTGACGAAGAGATTGATGTGTGTTCTCATATCTTTCACATTCTGGCAAAGACGGTTGATCAAACTGCCTCAAGGAACTGTATTCCTTTTTGTCGCCTCATCTCAAGGATTTTGAAGCTCAAAGGTGTCCATCCCTTGGAAAATTAGCACCCATACCCAAGGCCAAGTCCGATTAACATTCGTACTCTCCATACAAGTATGAGTCACACCAAGAAGAGTACCAAGTAAGAAAAACATGCTGCTCCGGGAAGTTCAACTTCTACCTCCAATGCCTATGATGAACAACTAAACAACATCATGGCCGCACTTCAAGAAATTAATACCAAAATATCTGGATTAGCTACCATCATGCACTCCCAACACATTCACTTCAACACAAACTTCACTTCTCTCCAAACTCAAATGGACCAAATTCAAAGGAAGCTAGAAGAACTTGGCGACTAGCTATTCCATGACAGAAAAGGGGAGATGGCGGTGTCATTGATAAGAGGAGTGTAGTGATAGGGGGAGGACAAGTCAAAAGTTGAAGTTGCTCTTTATATCTTTTGTTTACAGTTTTTACTGCTTTTGTTTAAAGCTTAAATACTCTGTTTTTAATTTTAGTTTATATTCAGTATTTGTGTTTATCTTTATGCTTTGTAGCATTTTTTTTTGTACTTTTAAGATATTGCTAATATGTCTTAAGTACCTCACTCTTGTACCCTAATAGGATCTTGTATCCTAGACACAAATATTTCGTGCAGTTTGTATTAGTTGAGTGTTAGACATGCAATTGGTCCTTGGGATTGTTCTTAATTGCATTGCGTGTGCAGATGAGCATTTACTTGCAAAGTGTTCATTGCAGTCATTCTTTAATGGTTGTTTTTGTATGATCAAGATATGTGATAGGCCACAAACTGAATGACCAATTGTGATTAAACCAATTAATTAATTAGCCAAGTTATTAATTAATCAATTTAACATGCAAATATGTGGAAGCACAAACAAATCACCAAAAACTAAATATGCAACGAAAATTGAAAGATATGGTGATTTGTTTACGAATGGGGAAAACCCTTACAGCAAAAACCCCACCGGGTGATTTTCAATTCACCACTCCCGAAACTCCACTATTATCAAATCAAGCGGTTACAAGTAAAGGAATCCCAAGTACCTTACCAACCTACAATTGAACCATTACCCCAATACCCAATTGGACTTGATCTGTAGTGACAGTTCCCCCTTTGATGCATGGCTCCCAAGTACATGACTAACCAATGCGCAAATCCCAGTATGTGACTTCAAACACCAACTTAGAAGGAGAGGTTGGCTACAAAGTTCTTCAGTTCATCCTACATGATGAAGATCAGGAAGATGCTTGGTCACAAAACCGTTTGGTGCAAATACATAGCAACTTCTTCAGAGAAGATGAACTAGGTCAAGAACTTCGTCTTTGATCACAAATTGCTTGAACAGAGTTTGCTCAATACTTGTGCAACTTGTGTATATCTTGACGGCTCTTAAAATAATCTTTTTATATGTTTAGGGTTAGGAGAAAAGAAGACCCAAAAGCATATTCATGGATCCCAAGAAATCATATCAGAAAATCTGATTTTATAAATCTCGACAGATAGCAGGTGTCAAGGAGCTATCAAAAAGGTGTCCAGCTTTAATGAAATTGCACTTCAGCTTGTTTTTCTTGGACAGACTTGATGACTTCAACACTTGATCTTGAAACCTTGTTTCTTGAAGTATTAAAACCACCTTAAACTACCAAATTACAAGTAGAGTGCGTTTTGTCAAAGGATTAACCAATTTACATAAATAAGTGATATATGTTCTTAACAAGTAAAAAACACATATGTCCTAACAATCTCCCCCTTTGGCAATCCGTGACAAAACCACAACAAACAAATGAACATATGAGAGAAGTCATAAATCACTCAACTCATACTCACTTGTTGAATACAATAAAATCTATCCTAACACAAATTCTTGAAAAACTTTACAAGAAAAGAGTTTATGGCAAGTAGACTTTGACAACCTGTATTTCTGAAACACTTTAAACAAAACTCATCAAGGCATCTTGTGTGAAACAGAAATAATAGATTGCATACAAGTATAATGAACATGTGTATAAAGATAGAGAAGAAACAACATATGAAGAGAGAGGTGAAAGAAACATATATCCACATATATAGAGAAAATAAGTACAATGTATATAAAACTGGTCACAAGACCTCATATACAATATCAATGTATCTATAAAGAATAGAAAAGAAAAGATACATTAAAACCTCACTACATCCCTTAAATATCAACACTTCACCATCAAAAATGTCCTATACTAACTCTCTCCCTAAAATGACTACTCTCATAATCCAAAACTACTCCCCCTTTTTGTCATAAGTGACAAAGGAGAAAGTGTCATGTAGACATCTCATCAGTAGAGCTAGCATCTCCATCATCATCATCTGAAGCATCATCGTCATCACCATCATCATCATCATCCTCAGAGTCAGAAGCTGCTAGAAGAGGTGGTGAAGGAGTAGCCTCATGAGCAAAACCACCCATAGTCGCCTGCCATCATGCAATACAACCAACACGAACATTCATCTAATACAACTCAGAGGAAAGTGTATCGAAACGAGGATCCATGCGCTGCAGCTGCGCCATGATGTCTCCGAGAGATACATCACCCATAAAGGAAGAAAGAGCAGATGTAGATGGAGCAGATCTAGATGGAGCTGAACGGGAGGGAGGAGTGGAATCCATCTATCTCGACCTAAACTGAGCCTCGCTACATTTTATAGTAGTGGCATCTATGGCACAGATGTGTGTGAAGTGGTCGGACACAGGAAAAGGGATAGAAAAATGGCGTAAGATTCTCGTGATAGCGAAAGGAAGAATGAGCTTATCACAGGATGCCGAATCTAAATGAACATCAATGATAGACAGGATGAAATGATAAGGAAAATCTATAGTAAGATGCTCAAGAAGAGATAACAAAAATCAAGCATGAGGCTCTATGATGAAGTTGTAGTGAGAGAGTGGATCGAGTACAAAAGTCATCACCATGTTTAGAAATCTAGGACCTTTAGCAAAAGGTCTACATGATGTATACTGATGCTCACCCCAATCAACGAGGCGCTGACAAAAAGCAGAAATGAGCTCATCTTTGGACACAGTCCTCAGACGCTCACAAGAAGGATAGTCAGGAAACTTTATTCTAGGAACCCTAAGCACATCCGCAACTAGCTGCGGTGTGACAGGAATGCGCATACCTCGAACGCGAGTGAAAAAGAGAGGTACTGAACGATCGATCCCGTACATGTTGGAGTAAAACTCCTGAATAAGCACAAGATGCCAAGTGACCGGGACGGCACACAGTGACTCCCATCCCCTACTGTGAATTACAAAGGGAAGGTCAGTATCGGCGAAATCCGCCAAAATGACTTGGCGTTTCGAATGAACACCTCGTCTAGAAAAGTTCTCCGAAAATGCCTTGTGGGCATCACCATCACGGAACCAAAGATTTAGAGGAGCAAAATCAAAAGATGAAGAAGCTCTAGAACGCAGAGGGTTTTGAGCCGGAGTGGATTTACGCTTAGGTGCCATAGACACTACTAACGTAAACAGAATAAGAAAGAGATAGAGAATGAGACAATCAGAAAAGTCCCAAAATGGTTTACATATATCAAATATATTGAACAAAGAGTACGTATGCATGGGGAATGCATGAACATGTGACATGCAAATTAAAAAGCATCATGGGCTCAGCCCAATCCAAACCTACCAGCACATAAGCAAAAAACACACATCTAAATGCATGAAAATATCATTTTAATGCACATGAAATGCAATGTATGACATTTTGAACACATTTAAGTGAAAACCCAACACAAAATTTCAAGAAAAACTCAATAATTTTGAAAAACCCCAAAAAAATTTTCAAAAATTCCAAAACCTAAGATTCAAAACATGAAATGCATGAAAAATGAAGGAAAAAGAGATCTTACCAAGTGATTTCAAGCAAGGAATGGCCAAAAATCACGTGGGTTGGAGATTTTGAGTGAGAAAAAGAGGTTGGGGAGATGAACAGCCGCAGACAAATCAAGAGAGATCGAGAAAATGAAGTGCAAATCGCGACAAAACCTTATATAGAAGCTTCAGTAATTCTTGACAGCTGAGGTGTCGAGAGGTATCGAGGAACAACAACCATTTTCAAAGAACAGAAGCTCAATCGATCGACAAGGTATCGAGAAGGTATTGAAGAGATAGGAACTTTCTCGATCGATCCATCAAGTGTCGAAGAGGTGTCGAGATTGCGATAAAAAAAAGGCTTGAGAAGCTCGACAGATAACAAGGTATCGAGGAGGTGTCGAGCCAGCTTTTAAAAACAAATTTTTGAGAAGAGAAAAACACAGATATGAATGCAATCCAACATGTACCTCAACCAATGATCCACTCAACATATTAAGTTCTCAAAATCATTTCTCAACAAAAATTTTAAGCACATGGATCCTCAAAAACACACACACACACACTAAACAAGTCTAACCAATTTTATTTTTCAAAAACAAGTCAAGACAGTTTAGTAAGCATACATTAACACATGTAAGCACTTGTGATGGCCAAATCACATTGTACCTGCACATGTATCAGAAGTAGCAAAGAATATTGCGTGTTGTGTGTAAAAAACATCGCAAGATTGCATATGTGTATACATGTTATGACGATCTGAGATATGAGCAAAATAACTTTAACTCACACACAATCATAACTGTTTGATGGAGACTATCACCTTCGATGTATATTCTATAACTCTCACATCTCCTAGAATACACGCTTGCAACTATATTTAAAGCATTTTTAATCTTTTTGCTTTTTATTTTCTTTGCATATTTTTTTTTTTTAATTTTAGCATACCATACATGGGCATATAAAAGAGAGAAAAGAAATACCCAAGATGTTAAGCATTTGACATCGCACTTTTGCTATGCCGAAACATACGAATGTCTTTGACACTGCACTTTTGCTATGCCGAAGCATACAGGTGTCGTATTATGATTGACGGGCAACAGTGGTGAGATGGTTATTTATATCTTTCTCTTAGAATTTTTTAGTCCTACCCGTCAAAAAGAGTGATATGAGTGTTAAGTTTAAGAGATAACTTAATCTTACTCATCACAAACAAGAGCCACAAAGCTCACTTGCTTAGTTGTGCATAGAGATGCTCATCTAAGTTACAAAAGATACAAAATTTAGAAAACTCTGTTTCATTGGCCATCCAAGGTACACAAATACCAAAGTACACAAAACACACACTGTTTTTGTATTTTTTTTTATTTTTTTCAATTTTTTTTATTTTTATATCAAAAAAAAAAAACAAAACTGAAAGTAAACACACAAAAACATGTTAAACAAAGCAAAGCCTAAAACTAGACTGACTCAACGAAAATGCAAAACACACAAGCAATGCAACAAACAAGAAAAACAAGAAGACAGAAGAAAGTGATAAAATCACTTAGAGTCCTTTTTCTTCCACACCTTGGAAGAACATTTTCTTTGATTAAACCTTTGAACCGGTACTGAGGGGGAAGAATTGAAACTATTCAAGTTCGAAAGGAACATGAGGGCTTTAAGAAGATCACCAAGAGGAGTAAAAGATGATTGAAGCTGATTCTGGCTACCAAACGCGATCATGCCGTTGCTCTGTTGAGTGGCTAGCCACTTATAGCAATTTGGTCGAGTATGACCGGCAGCTCCACAATGATGACAGAGATGTTGCTTCTTTTGTTTAGGCTTTTGAGAGTTAGTCTTCTTAGTCCTAGGGTTTTTAACATCTTTCTTATCCTGTTTAGGTGGTGCTCCTAAGATAGATTTACCATTGTCTAAGTTTTCACTAGCTAATTCAGTTTTATCATCAGTGTTATTAGCAGGAGAAACAAAAACAGTAGCACTAGTAGAAGCAATATGAGAGGAAGAAAGACCATACCCTAAACTTGTTCTATCCGAAGCAAATTTCTAGATGCTGAGCATCTCATCAAGCTTTGCACTTGAAGTCCTCTCTAGTTGAGTTCTGACTTGAAACAGCTCCGCTTCAAGCTTCTTGGTCTTTTCAGCCAAGAAATTGTTCTCAAACCTCAGTGCTCCAATAGTTTGATTCGCCTCATTAAACTTTGTGGACAACTCTTCACGATCAAGTTCCACATCACTAAGCTTCTTAGTAGCCAGCCTATACAATTTCTCATGCTTCTCAAAGAGCTTGTAAAGCTTCTCATAGGCTGAATGGATATCATCTTGATCATCCATCTTCTCGAATTTGGACTCCACCAGTTCTTCTTCTTCGTCCACTTTTTCAACAATCTCTTCAGTAGGATTGACTGTGGCAGTGAAGGCATTTAAGATTCCATCATCCTCATTGTCGGAATCTCTTCGGGCTCAGTGTCACTCAAGGTTGCAGCAAGTGCCTTACTCTTCCCAATACTCTTGAGATATGTAGGGCATTCATACTTCATGTGACCAAAACCATGACATCCAAAACATTTTGGTCCTGCCAGAACAGTGTACTGATCGCCATCCTTAGCATCCTTCTTCCCTTTGTCTTGGCTCTTAAACTGAGAAAAACTGGATTGTCTGCGGTCCTTGTCGAAGCTCCTCCCATTAGCATTCTTCATAAATTTCTTGAACTGCCTAGTAATGTAGGACTTCATCTTAGAATCTTCATCATCTGAAGACTCATCTGTGTCACTGCTCTTTGCCTTCAAGGCCATGCTCTTGCCTTTACCCGACTTATCAATCCTAGATAATCCTATCTCGTAGGTCTACAAGTTTCCAACCAGCTCAGTTAAAGGAATCTTGTCAATGTCCTTTGATTCCTCTATAGCAGTAATCTTCGCATGGAATCTCTCGAGTAGAAATCTGAGCACCTTCCTTACAATCTTGGGTTCAGGGATGGTTTCCCCAAGATTGAAGGCTGAGTTTACTATATCCTTGTGCTTGGCATAGAACTCATCAAACGACTCATCCTCCTCCATCTTTATTTCTTCAAAGCTTGTAGTGAGCCTTTGAAACTTTGAATCCTTGACAACCTTTGTACCCACATAGGTTGTCTAAAGGATGGTTCATGCTACCTTTGCAGTTTCAATAGAGGACATCTTCTTGAACTCCTCATTGGTGACTGCGCTAAATAGGGCATTCAACGCTCTGCTGTTGAAGTTTGCTGCCTTGATCTGGTCATCATCCCAATCGGCCGGCTCTTCTTTTGGCTTGGTCCAACCAATCTCTACAGCTTGCCACACATTCTCATCTAAAAACTGCAAGAAAGCTCTCATGCATACTTTCCAGTATGTATAGTTAATGCCATCAAATAAAGGAGGTATGATTAATGACTGTCCTCTATCCATGACAAACAGGGGTCAATGGATCAACACAGTAAAGATTAAACCTAATCAGAGTGTGCCTACTCTAATACCACTTGATAGGCCACAAACTGAATGACCCCTTGTGATTAAACCAATTAATTAATTAGCCAAGTTATTAATTAATCAATTTAACATGCAAATATGTGGAAGTATAAAAAAATCACCAAAAACTAAATATGCAGCGAAAATTGAAAAACACGGTGATTTGTTTACAAATAGGAAAAACCCTTGTGGCAAAAACCCCACCGGGTGATTTTTAGGTCACCACTCCCGAAACTCCACTATTATCAAATCAAGCGGTTACAAGTAAAAGAATCTCAAGTACCTTACCAACCTACAGTTGAACCCTTACCCCAATACCCAATTGGACTTGATCTGTAGTGACAGTTCCCCCTTTGATGCATGGCTCCCAAGTACGTGACTAACCAATGCGCAGATCCTAGTACGTGACTTCAAACACCAACTTAGAAGGAGAGGTTAGTTGCAAAGTTCTTCAGTTCATCCTACACGATGAAGATCAGGAAGATGCTTGGTCACAAAACCCTTTGGTGCAACTACACAGCAACTTCTTCAGAGAAGATGAACTAGGTCAAGAACTTCGACTTTGATCACAAATTGCTTGAACAGAGTTTGCTCAAAGCTTGTGCAACTTGTGTATATCTTGACAGCTCTTAAAACAATCCTTTTATATGTTTAGGGTTAGGAGAAAAGAATACCCAAAAGCATATTCACGGATCCCAAGAAATCAGATCAGAAAATCTGATTTTATAAATCTCGACAGATAGCAGGTGTCGAAGAGCTATCGAGAAGGTGTCGAGTTTTAATGAAATTGCACTTCAGCTTGTTTTTCTTTAACAGACTTGATGACTTCAACACTTGATCTTGAAACCTTGTTTCTTGAAGTATTAAAACAACTTAGAACTACCCAATTACAAGTAGAGTGCATTTTGACAAAGGATTATCCAATTTACATAAATAAGTGACATATGTTCTTAACAAGTGAAAAACACATATGTCCTAACAATATGCTTACATGTTTTATAGTGTTTACAAATTTGACCACACTTTACTTGCTCATGTACGTACCTTTGTGCTCAACTTGTCATAAGCTTAATGAAAAATTTGTTTGCATGCAAGTGTTTCAAGTTACGGGTATATACGTGCAAGTGCTTCACAGCTTCTAAATTAGGTGTGAGTGAGTTTTGTCATTATTTCCAAACTCACGTTTAAGTCTAGAGTCTGTTTTAGGGGTTTTGTCACGGAATAACCAAAAAGGGAGATTGTAAAGTTGTTATTTACAACTATGTGTTTTGTTGGCTTATACTCCGTGCCAAATTTGATTGTAATTTTATTCAATCTTTTATACCCTGTAGTTATTGTGGGATTTGATTATAAGAGTTGTGTGATAGAGAGAGAGTGTAAAGACTCAAGCAATTGAAGACTGAAGACTTTTAACAGGTAGCTCGCTACTAAGCATCCCGCGAGGTGACCCATGTGACTTGTACATGATGGAATGTGAAGAGTCAAGCCAGGATGGAGACAGTTGTGTTTCGCGAGTATCTCGTGGGTAAGGCCTTCCCACAAGACACCCGCGAGACATTCTGTTTTGCCAAACTGTCCATTTTAATACACATTTTTTGTGCCTACACTATATATACCCACATTACCCACAAATGTTAAGGAGTACTTCTGAAAGAAAATCCTAGCCAGACACCTTAAGAGTTAGAGATTGTTAAACCCACAATCCTCTATACATTTGCTTGTGGAATTTCCCCAATTCCTATTTCTCCATTTCCATACCATTGAGAGGTTGATAGCTCAAACACTTACCACACCCTTTCAGAGTGTCAAGTGAAGTTTTGGTGCTGCTGGGAAGTATTGGAAGAAACCAAGGATTGTAGATACAATATGGAGCTTGTTGCAGGATTCGAAAAACTAGACAAGACACGGTTTCGAGAAGCCTTGTTGAAGTAGGATCTTGGAGGGCTTAGGTACATCGAGTAGATTAGGCTTGGAGGGTCTCTTACTAACCCATGTATCCAACTGATTGTCTAGTGAATCAATTTCCGCTTGAAGGGTGGCGAAAAGGTTTTTCGCCAAGTTCTTCGATTTCCTCTTCGATAACACATCGGCATGTTATCTTGTGTTTACATCTTTCTTCCCTACTCTTTTACATTCCATTTTACTACTGTGTTGCTTTAATTATGGATTAGAGTAGCTTGTTTGTTTATCCACTCGCTTTTACACTATTCCGCACTCAGTATTAAGTTAGTGTAAAATCAATCGAGCTGTAACTTTAATTTGAGGGTCTAAACCATTGTTATTGATACCGTTCTGTTCCGGCCGGAATGGCCCGAATTTTTCGTACCGGTATGCAAACCAGTACCAAAATACCCCCCATTCCACCTCAGGTCAAATTTCAGGAAGTTTTGGGCCATTCCGGTCAATTTCGGTCAAGATGCAAATTTCGGCCGGAACAGGATTTGGCCTATTATTTAAAATAAATAAAAAAGTAAAGATCCAAAATACTTACAAAAAATCTTCTAGAGATAAAATGATCTGGCACATGTAAGGTTTAGGAATTAAAATTGGTTTTTGGGTTTCCGAAAGGGAGATTGGATTTGGTTTTGGGTCTACGGATAGAGAAAGAGGTGTTTGTAACTTTGTATCAAATAGCCATAGACCTCAGTTACTAGATCTAAAGCCGCTTTGGGGTTACATGGAGAAAGAAAGAGAGGTCAAAGAAGAAGAAGACAAGGCGTTGGTGGAAAATAAGAAAAGGAGAAGGAGAAGAGTTTGACAGAGGACTTGTGAAAGAAATGAGTGGATGAGAAAAAAGAGAATGACAAAAACAAAGGGAAGTGTTTATGCGTGTCAGCTATCATGTAAGACAATGTATAGAAATAAAAATTAAATTAAAGTTGCACAATTGTTAATATAATATTTTCACATAAATGTTAAATTGATGTTAAATGTTTTGTATTATTTAATATTTAGTTATTGTCTTGTAAATCTTCTTATTGTGTGATACTATGATGATAAATTGATGTTTAAGACTTGAGAGTTAAGACTAAATGATTTGTATTATTTGATATTTAGTTATTTATTTATTAGAATTGACAATTTTATGTTCTACAAGAATATATATAAATTATTTTTTAAGAACCCCGAAACACCCTGAAACGGTACGCCAAAATTGGCGCGTACCGAAATATTCCATTCCACTGGACAAATCGAAACGGGGTCCGAAACGGTATTAATAACAATGGTCTAAACATCTCTTATGTTTTCAACACATTTTCGAGCTTTCAGTATATAAACTTATTAGTTGTTGTGGTTTACTTTCTTTGAAATATTGTGATTGATTATTTGGGCCAAAATGGGCATTTTCTCCTTTCACACAAACTTTCCAACATTTTGCCCCTTTTCTCAAACTATTTAGGGAAATACCCCTGTTTTGAAACTCAATAATGTGAGGATTGATTTCTCATATGAAACTCAATTATCTTATAAGCAAGTTACTAAAAAACTCAATATTCATATAGTCGAGTTAGTTTGAGCATTGCCACGCTGGCAAAGCAAACATGGCTTTTTCCAATAAAAAAATGCTCGTGTGAACATACATAACTCGATAAGTAGAAAATCGAGTTTGCCTTAATAATTTGAATCTCTAACGTCTCACAACGTCTATTCACTCTCTCCCTATACACTCTCCCTCGCTCTTTACTCTACAATCACTCTTCCCCACTCTCCCCCACTCTCCATCAATCTCACTCTCCCTATCCAATCTCCCTCATCCTCTTCGACCAGTTGTTATTGTTGGAACCCTGGTGCTTCCGTTGAACCCTTACTGTACCCGCCGCCGTTGATTACATGTACGTTGCCCTCCTCTGATATCTTTTCTGATTTTGGGTAATATTAGGTTGTGTTTTATGTGGGATTTTGATTATTTTGTTGAAACTTTCTTAAAAGTACTAAATTTACTAAGCAAGATGAGAATTTTGTTGTCTTTTATATGCTACAATGATGATGATCTAAGTATTTCTTACTATATGGTTATGTTTGTGTTATTTTCTCATTAATGAGTTTAAATGTGCTTATGATATTGTTGGAATTGGGGTTTTGTTGGGGGGGGGGGGGGGGAGTGGGGGTTGGCAAATCGATTGGTGGTGCTATGGTGATATCTCTGGGTTTGTGTAAAATGTGTCTTATCCGATTTTGGTTAATAAGGGGCTATGTTTTGTGCGAGATTTTGATGATTTTGTTGAATCTTAGTTAAAATTAGTAAATTTACTAATCAAGAAGACATTTTATTGGGTTCTTTGGACATTGTGTATCAAATCAATGGACTGATTAAAATGCCAAAACCCACAATTAAATGCTTATCCAATCGTGATGAAAATTGATCTAAAATGACATTATAAATGTAATGTGATTGTTTTGTTTAAACACTGTGTATAGTTTGTAAAAATTAACTTGTTAAGGGTTGGTTTAATAGTTTTTAAGATCTCATGATATCCATGAGATTCTAGCTAGCATATTAGAGCCATTTCCAAGGAATTTCTCCCTATAATAACTTGGTATTTGTGAGACTGAGAGATTGCTTCAAGAGATTAGTTTAATGCTCAAAGAGCTCTAAACGCCCTCATATCTTAACAAGAAAAATAAATAAATAAATAAAAGAGAGAAAGGTCCTGCACAAAAATTACTAGTTTTTGTAAGTGATAATATATATACACAATAAAATTGTAAGTGCCATAAGACATAAAATAGAAGTTTGTTTGATCAAATACTTACGTTCACAAGATATTCAATATCAATGATACTAGAAAAGAATCTTTTAAGGTAAACCCTTAAATCCAGGACACTAAGCACTAATAAAGTTTAGTCTTTAAACTCTTTACATACCAAAGCAAATCAAGGTTGCACTATCCTTCTAAACATTTGGTTCTTTTTCTTCTTAATATGGGATTACCATTTTCAATAAAAATCATTATACCTGTGTACTATTTCTTTCTAATTAATGTGGGATTTTCAAAACCAACAAGCCTATGCATATTAACACTTATCCTTTCATGAATTGGGCTCAACAAATTTCAACCATAGAAGTGCTTTACAATGTCCTCAACAAGTGGAACAACCAACAAGTGGAACAATTAATGAGTACAAAGTAATTCATGAACTTCTTTGTTGGATTTGGCTTTTTAATGATATCACTTACATTTTTTCAAAAATCTTTCTCTCTTTCATCTATTACTATCTTCCATTTGTGGAGTGATAACTAAAACACGACTCTTTGCCTTGTGCTCTACCATAAACATTATGATATGATCCACCTTTAATTGTATCACTGATTGACTTATACAAATTAATTCCTAAAAGTTTTCTATCCTTTTATCATAACCAAATGACCTTTATTAACTTTCATAACTCCACCATATACAAAATATATTCGTAAGCCAAAGAAAACAATTGAAATAAAGAAATCAAATTCTCTTTCCAACTTCAAAAACAGGTCTCAAATCTTAACAAACTTATCAAAAATTTTAATTTTTACCTTTCATAATCTTACAACTTACATTATATGTTAGTTAATATTACAAACTTTAGTCACAAACCTTGTATATATTCAACCAAATATTTGTTCCAAAAGCATGTGAAATGACCTGACAAAATCCAAAACTCATGATTTTTAAAATCAAATCATACCTTTGGAAACCATTAGAATATCATATCATCATTCCTACTATATGCTACAATAATTGTGGTGTCATTGGAAATTTCAAAGTTGTGTTACTAGAAAACTAAAAATGGCTAAGTAGACAAACAAGCATACACTTCCTCTCTATATGGCTAAGTAGACAAATGGGTCTGTGTTGTTTTGGTTATATCTTTTCTGATTTTGGGTAATACTAGGTCATGTTTTATATGGGATTTTGACTATTTTGTTGAAACTTACTTAAAAGTAGTAAATTTACTAATCATAAAAGGTCAAGTTGTAAACTTGACCTCTTATATGTTGAGAAAATTGGAATCTTTGGCTAATAATAATCTCTCTCAGCCAGTAATCATAAAACTCAAGCATACACTTCCTTTCTATAATTAATAACAATCATTAATCCTTTCTAGTCTTATATGTCATGTTGTTTTTGTGGTCATGAATTGATGCATATTAATCAAGTTTGTGTTAATGCGGATTAGTCACAGGTATACATTGGATCACATGCTTAGACGACATGATTTGCTATTGTAATTACATCTTGTCATAGAGTGAATCCTCAATAATTGCTAACAATCTATTTGCTGTCATGTCAGATATGCAGGCACTAGATAGAGTGGAGCCTGGACCTGACGATTATACCCAGTTGAGCTGGCAGGTGGATCATCGGTCAACTTCGCTTTGGAGGCGTGCCGCCGACGAGGTATGTAGTTGTATTATTAATACATCTCCGTTTTATAATTACCTCATGTGCACTACCTAACACAATGCTCGTCCGTGTGCAAGAGGTGCCTAGCATCGTAAAGGTTCGACGCTGTAAACGTGTACTACTGCAGGGTGGGCTAAACCCACGTATCACGCAGTACATAGATGCAGCAAGTTTCATCGAGTTATTCAAGGTTCCTAATATGGAGGTCGACCACACCTTAATCACAGCCTTGGTCAAGTGGTGGCGTCCGAAGACACACACATTCCACTTACCCCATGGAGAAATGGGTATCACCTTACAAGATATAGAGGTAATGGTGGGGATTCCGATGGATGGGTTGTCTGTCACTAGGAAGATAGGTATGAACTGGAGTCTGCTATGCCAAGAGTTGTTGGGCCATCAAGCTTCACCCCCGATACCCAACTCAAACACGTCTATCCTTGTTGGGGCAAGGATAAGATACAAGTGGCTTGATGCACAGTTTGCCACTCCCCTAGCTATGAACGCTGGTGATGAAGTAGTGTAGCGACATGCCCGCTACCACCTACTTGTTTGGATAGGGGCCCTGTTGTTCAATCACAAGTCGGCAAACCAAGTCTCACTCCTACCTCTGCAGTTCCTCAACCCAATCAACAATGTGAGACAGTATAGTTGGGGTAGTGCAGAATTGGCTTGGCTCTACAAGCACCTTTGTAGTGCATCGAAGAAGGATGCAATGCAGATTGGATGAGCACTATTGTTGGTGTAGTTGTGGGTCTATTTAAGGTTCCCACGAATATGCCCAATTACGAGGCCGCCTTTACCACCAATGCACTCAGAGCCCCTTGCCATTAGGTACGTTCATTGAGTTCTCATTATTCAAACTAAGTGTCTGTTAGGATTAATTATTTATGTGTAATAGTATATTTTATTTTACTTTTCTCTTTGATATAATTAAAAATATGCCAAACTAACAAACAAAAAAGGCTTATCAATGCTTAGATACTAAAGTATATGGATGTGAAATATAAAAGCAAAGTCTGTTAAATGTAAAGGAAAAGAGAGTTCACTAACGACTTGTTCACAGTTCATCACATGAAAGTTCACTAACAAGCATTTGTCGAAACCCCATGTTTGCTAGGTGGAGGGGGCCAAAGAGCACCACACAACATGCCATACATGTCCTTGCTACATACCGGACATCGCTATCTACACTACGGGCAAAGCAAGTATTCAGTTAATTTACGTCCTCAATTGCATGACCGCATTCTATTGCATGACCACATTTATTTCGCCACCATTTGAGGTTTTTATTTTTGTTTCCCTCAATTGCATGACCACGTTTTTATTTTTATTTTTGTTTCAATTCTTGGATTGTTGTAGGAATGAATTGATTTAAGAATATTGGTTCCTTTCTAGGTTGGTTATCCTTTTGTTGAAGCCTTTTGGTTTATTTAGGATCTATGCTTGGTATTAATGCTTCCTTGGATTAATTTGAATCATGGTGCTAATTGTCATCAAGTTTTGTATTGGTGAATACTGCCTTTAAATTCTACTCCTGCACCCTAAATTAACTATTAACAATAACAAAAAATAAAAAGCGAAGGAATTGACTGAAGTTAGAGAATTGAATATGGTGATTCAAGGTTCTTATCCCCGATTAAGGAGTTGTATTGATGCAGAATATTGTTGTAGTGTTATGTTAAGAAGCTTAATACTTAAGATTAATATTAATTAAAAAGACTTAGTGGAGATCTCAGGGTTTATTTTTGATGATATTAAGTTAATTTTAGACTCAAGGGGGAGGGGAATGAATGTCAAAATTTTGATTGGAAGGTTGATTTTTTTTGAAAAAAAACATATCTTTGGTGGGGTGAAACATTGGAATCCCTTTGTAGGGCAGTTTTTCTTTTCCTCACTCTGTTATAACTTTGGTGGTGCCTGATTTTAGAGAAAGTAAAGATGAGTTTGGTGGGGTTAAATGATTAGAGTGTTAAGGATGATCACTTTTGGTTTTGGGTTCTTATTCCCATGACTTTCGTGTTGAAGAATCTTTGAGAGCACTATATCTGAGACATCCATACGTTTTTTAGTCACACATGCAAACGACAGAACCTAAAAGATGGTTGTACACTTGTACTCGTAAAACATAAAATTGGAAAATAAAATAAAATAAACACTATAAAGTATAAACCTAATAACCTATAGGCTCTATGAGTGGATAGAGATAGAGAGGAGCTAATATTAAAAGAAAAGAGAAGGAATAAATAAATTTACAATTTGACATATACAATTTGTAATAGAATCACCTATGGAGCAGGCTGTAGAGTGAGATATAGTTTATATACAAAGCCACGATACATTTTGGTCAGATCTCCTCTAAAGTTTCAAGCTGTGAATTAAGTTGAATAAAAAATTAAATGACTCTCATTATTGAACATAAGGTAATATCTATAGTTCATTTAAAGTTTGTAGCAAATTGAGTAGAACTCCTAACATATAGCAAGCTTTCCAACCCTTGCTTTGGCTTCTAAGATGATCAACTTCTTGCTAAAAACAATGTGTTCATTTTCACCCATAAAAGGGTTCGAAAAATGAATGATAGATAGAGGTGGTCCAAAAGTACCATGATAAGCAGAAGCAGTCATACTCAATCATGCAGGTGAGAAATTGTATTTCACCTTTATTGTTTTGTTCTAAAAATAAATTTGATTGTTATGCCTATAAATCTGCAGCTAGTGCCCAACTTAAATATACATTTAATAAAGCCTACAGTAAGCACTTTTATTGTTACGTCTATAGTAACCACTTTTATTGCTTTTGCATTGCTGATTTGTTAATAGAAGGTAGTAAATAGATTTGAAATCCTAATCACTAAATGGGCTTAACGAACTATTGAGCCAAAATTAAACCCTGCAAATCTGTGTCTCGATCGGTTGAGCCTTCTTCTCAATCGGTCAAACCTGACATGTTTTGAATTTTTGAACCTACAACTTTCTTGATCTTGTAATCTAACTTGTAGCACCTTGACATTGTCTAATATACCTTATAGACTCTAAGATCTATATCTAGACTATTTGTGTTCACAGTTTGCCAATTGTTCTAAACTTTTAAAATCTAACAATCTCTTTCCCTTTAGCAATTCATGACAAAACTTACATACAAAATGAAATGCTCAAATACAAGAACAACTCTATTACAATAAACTGCCCAAATACATCACAAATTCTAATCTAAGACTTCTAACTCAGAAATTGCAAGAAGAGGCAGAAGGTCTTAATCATAATGTCCTTGTTTTTCCTGAAACACTTAAAAGGGCACACCAATGCATGTGTGGAAATAAAAACAGATAAACAATAAATAACATATACTCCCTCCGTCCCAAATTGTTTGACCTGTATTCCATTTTGGGATGTCCCAAAATTATGTCATATTTGAAAAGTCAAACACCATTAATTTATTAACATTCCCTTTATGCCCTTAATTTATTTGCGAGAGCATTTTTTTTAATTAAGAACCTAAATTTTGAAATCCATTAAAGCTATTGTTTTGCCACAAGTAGAGTCTCTAATCTGCCGTATTAAAATTTGATTTAAAGATAAAGATTGAATTTAGATTAGGCTTGGTGGCTATAGAATTTCGATTTGAATATAGGTTTGCAAATTGTAAGAGTAGTACATTAATAGAAATTGAAATCTACAATAACTTTGAAAATTTCTTGGCAGTTGGTGCCAATACTAGAAATGTTTTTTTTTTTTTTAAATAATTTTTTGATAAATTTGTTTAAGGGTAATTTAGGAAATTTCTAACTTTTTTTTTTAAGAGATAAGGCCATAAATGATGTTTCCCTAAATAATTGGGTTATTCTAACTAGGCCAAACAATTTGGGACAAAGGGAATATGCAATAACAGCTAATAACAAACATGGAAACTAACTTTCCCCCTGAGTTAGATACATAAAAAATAAAAAATTTATTTTCTCCCCCTTTCAAAAACAATTTCATCTCCCCTTAAATAAAACACATAAAAAATAAAAAATTTATTTTCTCCCCCTTTCAAAAACAATTTCATCTCCCCTTAAATAAAACCAGTTAAAAACCTTTTTCCAAATTTTATATATTTCTCCCCCTTTTGTTTACGTATTGACAAAGACAATCCAATCAAAAGGTAGACAGTAAACATACACAACAAAGGTTAAGAGAAAATTAAGAAACAAGGAACCAACAAAAGAAATAAGCTCTATAGAAAATAAAAGCAACTCCCCCTATGAACAGTATAGGTTTTAAAAATAATTTTCTCCCCCTATAAAAATAAGAAAAACAAAATAGGTTTTTTTTAAAAAAAAAAACAAAATAGGTTTTTTTTTTTTTTTAAAAAAAAAACAGTTTTGGTGAAATTTTAAAAAAAAAAACAAAATAGGTTTTTTTTTTTTTTTAAAAAAAAAACAGTTTTGGTGAAAATTTGGGAGGTAGGGAAAAATAAATAAACACAAACCAAACTTAAAAATAAAAAAATAAAAAAAAGTTGAGGATACACATGAATACAAATATTCTCTCTTTCAATATACGCAAACTTGACAATACATGACCCATAAACAGATGCATGCAAACACTTCCAAGCACAATCAGTTAATGACTATACAATATAGATCTCAATAATATAAAAATTCAGCATATATGCAAAGTATTTTCATGTGTCAAGGAGTTTTGAACTCAAATCAACCTCAAGAGTAAAGAAAATATTTGCACAGTTATTATCCATTGTATCTCAAAAAAAAAATCACAATTTTTAACTGATTACACAACAAGAAAAATAGCATATACTAAAATGTACTGAACTAAAAAATTAATCAATCAATTTTAAATCAACTTGAGTACCCAATTTAGCAAAGTGCGTGCGTGTTGTGTGTGAAAGCAATGTAGGACAGATATGACTACAAAAATGCAAGATAGATAAAGAAAACAATGGAATGCATGTCCTATTCTATGAGTGCAATGCATGTGAATCCAATAACAAATGGTGCATGACAAGATTGATCGGTCAAGAATAAAAAAACTGAATTTTTCCAGTTTCAATCGCTCAAACATCGATCAAGCATCAATTGAGAGAGGTAGAGAGTTTTGAACACAAAAACTCACAGTTTCGATCAATCGAGATAGATTTTAGATCGGTTGAATAATGTAAATTTTAAAACTTTAAAAATCTGGAGATTTTATGCATAAAAAACAGCTTTAGAGCAGTTTTTGACACTCAATGCATATGCACATGATCTAGAAAAGTTTTAAAAACATGATGCCTCTTAAATGTAAATATCAAAACCAATCAAGCAGTTGAAAACAAAGATTTAAACTTCTAAACACATTATTCTTCAAATTCTCAACCAAAATTTTATAAATATATATATATATATTTACACATCAGTTCATATACAATTAAAGATGGCCTGATTAGACAACACACACAGTCTCTTGTACTTGATTTAACAAAGATTTGCCTGTAGTGTGTGCTGCTAGTAAGTGTACAAAATATAGAATGTGTAATATATAGATAGTATTCAAGCAAATTTTCTGCATTATCAGTCACATTAGATTGAAAGTGACTATCACCTAAAGAGTTAGATCATATAACTCTCACATCTCCTAGAAAACACACTTGCAATCATGTAAAAGCATTTTGATTCTTTTTGCTTTTTCTTTTTTTCTTTTTCTTTTTTTCTTTTTGAGCACAATCAAAAATATCATGCATGGGCATATAGGAAAGAGAAAAGAAAATAACCTTGTTAAAAACTTCTTCTTCTTTTTTTACACCTCGTTTTATCTTGTTGTGCAAGCTAGGGTTGTAAACAAGCCAACCTTTGCCAAGTAGTGCACGTTTGAGCTTGGCTCGTCAATAAAAATCAAATGCTCCTACTTGAGACAAGCCTAAAAACAATGTTTGAACTCAAGCTCAAGTCAAGCTTTTTAGCTTGAGATCCAAAAAAAATTGCATCGTCAAATACTTATATCACCAAAAAATAAAATAAAATACTCATTTTATAATGCTTCTAATTCCAACCGTGATTAGAAATTATTCAAATTACAAATTTACATAATTAAATCTATCCATTCATCATTCATTGTCTATAGCTTAAGTGATTGTTCAAAATATAATTTTTACATCCACATTTGTCATTCGTGCAACTATAATCTTCACAAATCTAAATAAATTAAAATTCCAAAACATATATGAATAAACAAGCTATAAATTAACATTCTAAAACATGTGTGTAATGTCATAATAATGAGTTTATATAATAATCATATATCAAGCTATAAATGAGTCTAAACTCAGCATGTTTTGTATCAAGTCTTATTGTTCACAAACTTGTTACGAATAATTTCTTTTGCTTTTACTCGGCTTGTTTATCAAACGAGCCTAAAACTAAAGTTCAAGTTTGGCTTATTTAATAAACAAACAAACATGAACGAGTTTTTTATCGAGCCAAGCCCGAATTGTTCATGAATAGCTTGGTTCGTTTACAACCCTACTTCAAGGTATGGAGAGTAATCTTTAATACAGAGCAATTTAATAAAAATATAAAATGGCCAACCAATGCCTTCATATAAATGAAATATATTGGGCAGCAAAAATGAAGTATTTTTTCAACAAATAATTTTTTTATGGATAATAGATAATTATATTACACGTTTATTACTCAATTAAAGTATTTTTTCAGCAAATAAATTTTTTTAGAACAAAATACTTGAATAGCCTTCATGAACAATTTATAAAATTCTTGGACTCCCGAATTTGGAATATCTTACTTTCACACAATTCACAAGGTTCAACAAGCAGACGATATTTCACAATCAAGGGTGTAGTATATTATTTGATAGGACTTCTTCCTATATCTATAATTTAATTGGACTCAGAAATGATACCTAAGTTTTGTCCATAGTTCTATTTGTTGTAGTGGTCCTTTATATTTGTAATATTGTAATAAGGATCGAAAGATGATCAAAAGAAAAAATCTAAAGATGATCAAAAGAAAAATATATATTTGACAGGATTTCTTCCTATACCTATGAATTTCATTGGACCCAAAAATGATGAAGACTCTTTTGGCTTTTTCCAATATCAATAGATTGTTTGTTTCACTCCTGTATCTTCCAAAAGAAAAAAAGAGAGAGGAATGATTAGGAAACTAAATATGCAAAGGATAAATTAATAATTAGTGGTCATAAATAAGAATGAAAATGTGAACCCTTAAGAAATGCATTTACTCCATTCAAAATTTTTAAATTATATACCAAGTGTCTAGTATGCCATACATGTACAAATAATTTTGACCCATAAATGAATATATATATCATCGTAACATGCATTTACTAGTTTTAGAATCTAATTTTTATAATATATTATAAATTATAGATGGTAACAAATAATGATGTGATATAATATTAATACTCAAAATAAATTTATAATAATCTCAAAATCTCAACGTTAGGAAAATGCCATATTCATTTGCTATGCGTGTTGTGGCTAATTTTAAATTCATGCGACCAAAAAAAATCACTGCACCCCAACCACCAATTCACCTCCTCCAACCACTAGATCACACCTTTTTGTGATGAAATCACCGCCTCCCGGCTGCAATTTCGAGCCTCCCAGTCTCGTATCACTGCCAACTGTTGGAATATTTTTATTAAATGCTGATTTAAGTGATTTAATAGAAATCAGATTTCATTTCTATGATGTCTTTTCTATTGTGAGTTGGCCGAATCAAGCATATAGAGAAATAATTGATGAAAAAGTGTATAAAATAATAATAAACTTANCATAAATGAATATATATATCATTGTAACATGCATTTACTAGTTTTAGAATCTAATTTTTATAATATATTATAAATTATAGATGGTAACAAATAATGATGTGATATAATATTAATACTCAAAATAAATTTATAATAATCTCAAAATCTCAACGTTAGGAAAATGCCATATTCATTTGCTATGCGTGTTGTGGCTAATTTTAAATTCATGCGACCAAAAAAAATCACTGCACCCCAACCACCAATTCACCTCCTCCAACCACTAGATCACACCTTTTTGTGATGAAATCACCGCCTCCCGGCTGCAATTTCGAGCCTCCCAGTCTCGTATCACTGCCAACTGTTGGAATATTTTTATTAAATGCTGATTTAAGTGATTTAATAGAAATCAGATTTCATTTCTATGATGTCTTTTCTATTGTGAGTTGGCCGAATCAAGCATATAGTAGAAATATATGGATGAAAAAGTGTATAAAAATACATAAGACACTTACCAATCACCCCTTAATCTTTTTGTTTTTTATAAGGTGACACATGTATGGTCTCTATATATATGTAACATCGCACTTTGCACTCTGCATCGTAACATCGCACTTTGCAATTTGGAAGACCAAAAATCACCTGATCAGTTTTTTCTGATTTCTATTTTCTGAAAACTGAATTCAATTTTCATTATGAAAAAAAAAAAAAGCTGGAAAGAAAAAATCTTTTGTTTTCTCAAAACTAAGAACTAAACTGAAATGTGGTAGGAACCAAACCATGCGTTGTCTCAATCAAACTCAGCAAATGCACTTTTCCTTGAAACTGGAAATATCACCTATTCTTAACTTTTATTCCTCTTCTTATTTTTGAAGACACAAACCAAACACAAATCATGTAAAAATTGTGTTTTGTAAATCTAAACCATTCCCTTGAAATCTTACATCCATATTTTCATTTATATATATAGGTAGTGTATGCATTTTGATTGACATAAAATTCCAAAATAATATTGTAACATTTTTTTGCCCAAGTAATTTTGTTCTTCGAGCCAATAGGCCATAACTCAGAAAAAGGAAATCTTATTACAACCCAAAAATCTGTAATAGGAAGATTTCGATTGTATATTTTTTGATCATGAAACATTCACTGAAATGGTTATACTGAATTTATAAAAAAAAAAAAAAAAAAGAAGGAACCATCAGAAACCAAAGTTTATCCCCATAAACAAAATGTTGTACGGTCCGCATCATGGTTCGATCTCCTGAAACAGAAGACCGCATCACTTGGTTCCTTCTTTTTTTCTCTTTCATCTTAATTTTCTTCTAAAAATAAATAATAATAATCATCATCATCAAAAATCTATAGAATATAAAAGACCCAGAAGATTGCCAAGAAAATAAACTAATAAACACAAACTGAAAAAATAAAAGAAAGGAGCTCAGAAAAAATATGGGTTGTGAGAAATTTATCAGCACAGATTGATGTAAACATCATCAGAGTGGTGCATGACTATCTCTATTCCTCATCACTGCTCCCTCCACGGAGAATTTCAATCCTGACCTAATCAAAACTCAACCTGCGAATAATATTAATAATAAAAAAGCTCTCTCCTAGAGAGAGAGGTGAACAAACAAGAAGAAGAGAGGCATGTGGATCTGAACGGCGTTTGCCCCAATTTATATAGTGGGAGGATTAGCCTGAGTCTCTTTGTGATAGATAAAAGGTAAAGCTGAAGCGAGAAAACCCTAGTTCTCCTTTGAAGTGTGATGACATTTTTAACCCTCTTATTTGTACTCGAATTCTCATTATTACCCTTTATTTCCTTCTTTCTTTCTTTTCTACTTTCCTCTTGCAATTGCATTTGATATCAAAATGGGCTTTTACAACGAGACCAAAATGGGCTTTTACAACGAGACCCAAAAAAAAAACCCTAAGTAGCAATGGCAATGGATACTTTGAAAAAATGGTTATTTAGTTAAATAGTTTTAAAATAAAAGGTAAATAGTCATTTTTTCCCATGGAGCATGAGGTGATATACATGCACACGCGCGCGTGAGGGAAAAAAAGAACAAAAAAAAGAAATAAATGACAAGTAGCTATCGACATGAGTCTTTTAATACTACATAAAATAATTTATTATAATTAAATAACACAATAGGAAATCAATTAGCCACATCAATATTTTTTGTGAAACAAATGATGACCATGATGAAATTGAAACTCAATAATTATAATGAAAAATTTTATTTAAAAAAAACTACATCACATGATTTTTTCCAAGATAAAATACATATGATATTAGAAAATATATTAAACTTTATAAACAATTATCAACAGTATGAACAATAGTAAAATATAAACAACTAAACATATTTTATAAGAGCACACTTAATTTTACGATGAATATGTACAGCTTTGCACAAATAACATTAATTATAATAAAAGTAAACTGTTTATAACAATAAGAATAATATATACTTTAACAATAAAATTGCTTTCTATGTTCAATACAGTAAACAATATAATAGCATATAATGTATTAACCAGTCCCATGGAAATTGATAACCTTAGAGAGGCAAATGATGACAATGGCTCTTCTCTTAAGAGTAAACAATACAATGCACTACATCACAATAAACAATATGTTGGCCAAAGACCATACTTAACCCTATGTTGGTAAAGGTTATAGACAATCTAGCTAAATATTTAAAAACCTTTTCTTTTTCTTTAATAATATTTATAAAATATTGTTCTCTTATAAATCATAAAATACTTACTTATATAGAGAACTTTTATATTCATTAGAAAAGTCCATTTCAAATATGTACATATACAATACAATAACTTAGAGGAGTCATGTTCCAAAGTCTACTTACTTTAATTCGCTAAACCAAGTTTCACCTCGATTGTCTCAAGCGATATCAACTAGACCATCGGTACTATCCTTTGAAGTTTAGAAACTAAGTATTGGAGAACTTTGTCGTTGAAATCAGTAAGATGAGAGCAATTGATTCAATGTAAATGGTTGAATAAGACGTAGAGAATATATATAGAGGCAAGGACTAGCTCTATTCTACCACATTAATTAGTAACTCCTCTTATCAAAAAAAAAAATTTAGTTAACTCCTGCAAATCAGTTGATAAAACACAATCCTACCTCAATAGTAAAGCTTTCATATCAGCCGATATAACACAATCCTAACTTATGTAACACCTTAAATCAACCAATAACTCCTTAAAATCAACGAATAAAAATGAAAATACCCCATATTTATAAGGACGAAGATTGATGAGTTTTCCCTAAAAATAACTTGTTGATGGTCGTTTTCGCAATAGATTTTCTACAAGCCTGATTCAATCGAGTCTGACTTTCTTGTGAGCCCAATTCACATATTATATATATATATATATATTTAAGTATAGCCCAAACCCATGTGACATTATGGGGATTTAAGGGGGTGTGGTTTAGAGAATATGAATAGACTCTTTTGAACCTTTTGCTTGAGATCATGCCATGTGTGTTGCTAAGTGGACTAGGGACGCTGACAGCACCTGAGGCTCATGAGAAGAGTCTAGTACCCAAAAATTTCAGCCAAATAAAGGTCTCTAGCTCTTGCTATCTGTGGCCGAACTTTCTAACCAAGTCATTTTGGCCCCTAGAGCATGGCTGGTCCCATTTAACTAACTTTGGCTGCAACCCACCAATGAATGCAACCTCCCAAAAACCTAAGGGTCTGTTTGGTAAGGAGAATGGAAAAGTGGGAGAATAGAAGAGATTTTAGTTTCCCTCGTTTGTGTTTGGTTTGGAAGGGTGGAAAAGTGGAGGGATAGAAAAAAAAAAAAAAAAAAAAAAAAAAAAAAAAAAAAAAAAAAAAAAGAACGTCCAAAAAAAGGGCAGTGTATGGTGTACGTGTATCATGCCAAAATAAAAAATAAAAAATAAAAAATTTGTCCAGTTAAACCAAAAAGAAAAAGAGAGGGAAAAAAAAAATGGAGTAGGCAACATAGTTACGCCTAGTTAGGGGCAATTTTAGCCAAATATTTTTGGCCACTTTTCTCTCCTATTTTTTCCCAATTTGGGGAGATTGTGTTTTGGTGGGGTAAGAAAGAAAACTTATGGGCCCCACCCACCAAAATCTCTCCCATTTTCCAACTCTTAACCAAGAACCACAAACACCATTTTCTCTCCACTTTTCTCTCCATCATTTTCCATCCATCCTATAAATACCCCAACCAAACGAGTTCTAAAATCAACCAAGAATTGCAACTAATGAGGCTTAGTCAAAATATTTCCTTAACTATGCAAAAAGCAAGCCAGCCCTTTTACTCAAAAAAGGCAAATCTAACCACAACTATTAGTTTGACATTATAGGGAACCATGGCCCTTAAAGAGCATCCTATGCTTGATTTAAAACCTCCCAATTAGATAAAACATAAGGAAGACACATTTTAGCCCTAACTTCAGAACAAAAGCTCATTCAACCATCAAGGAGTTACATCATTCTAAAACTTAGGGACGAAAATAGTGGTACCAAGGAGTATTCTCTCTCTCTCTCTCTCTCACACACACACACACACAAAAATTCCTATTCCTATTGTCTGTGAGAAACAATTTAAAACTTAGTGTATTATGCATATCTTTCCACCCTTTGTTGTTTAACACTTTAATTCCATTCTTATGATGCACAGTAGCCACTATTCATTGAATATTGGAATTTTGAACTTGACTCTCTCAATTTAATCATACTCTAAAGAAATTGAGAGGGAGTTTTGGGCTTGTTCTATCATTCCAGCCCTTGTCCCCAACACATCCTTAGCTAACATAATTGCCTGTAAGGTGTGTGAAAGTGCCTTTTTCTTAGCACACAAGTGGCCCGAGGATCCTGGGCCAAAAGAAAAAGAAAATATTTCTGGTGGACTGGGCTCGGTTCACCGCAGTTGAGAGGGCTGTTTTAGAACCGAGTGGTACACAAAACAAACTTCCTACAATACAAATAACTAACAACAAAGATATCTGTATTGAATGACTTTCAACAGTAAAGAGATGCATAATAAAATGAAATATAATGTAAGAACAAGTTAGGGATCCTCTAGTTAATGAGGTGTATTTTATTAATTTCCCTTAGTTGTGATTACAGTGCTCACTAAGACATGGTGCAAGGTTCAACTGAGTTCAAAAGTTACAGACTTTGATAGCTTTTCAAGCTTCAAAGGCTTGCAAAGTTTAAACTTGTTGAATCCGAACATGTACTATAGTGGCTGCCTCTGGGATACCGGGAACGGTTCCCCTATTTTCTCTTAAGTTTACAGAACCTTTTCTATATTTTCAATGGACTTCAGAAAGACAATTGTGAATGCCTCAGATGATCTAATCGTAAATGAATTCTCTATCCCTTAGTCTCAATTCGAAGTCCCTTGTAGCATGGACCCCTTCCTCCTTTTATAGCACAACTTCGGGCTCTGAGGGTTACTAACGATTTCTCCCTTTTGCCCCTTAGAGCTCGTGTCGTGCCAGGTTGCCCAGGGTCATGTCTTTTCCCTTTTCTTCATAGTTTATTGCTTTTTGGCCCGACCAAGTGAAAGTCCCTTAGCTAGTTTTCTATTTCCGGATTTCTCCGTTGGCTTGTCTGAAGCTCTTTTTTTTTTCTTCTCAGCTCTCCAGCCCCTTTTTCCAATTGTACTCTTCCTTGTTACTTTCTCCAAATGGTTGGGATCACAGCTCATGCGTTTTTTGCTTCGTACTTCCTGGTCCCACTATATGTATGGAGCATCAGAGCATGAGACCCGCATGCCTTTTTGTCTTTTATCTCTCTTTGCTTTAATCTCACTTCGCGCGTCCAGGGATCCCCTGACTCTAAGGGTTCTCTAGGATCCCGACCCAGTTCTTCTTTCTGGGCTTTCTTTGGTTCGCTGGTTCTGCCTATTTTGGGCTTTTTTCGTGGATCTCTGGATTCCATTCCTCTGGGCTTCTTCTCCTTTCTTTCTTTCTTCTCTCTTTTCTTTATTATAAGAGCTTAGTCTTTCCAGTTTTATTATTTATTTATTTTTGTGTGAAATGGGCCCAACATTTTTTTACTTCTTTGGGCCTTAGTTTGTGGCCATTAAACTTTGAACCTCAACATTTAGCCCCCCGAGCTCATAGGTTGCCTGCAGCCCATGCATGAGTTTTCTGCAGGATCTCTTCCGTTTTTTTTTTTTTTTTAGTCAGGGATCTCTTCCTGGTCCCTTCACTTCTCTTTTTTTTTTTTTTTTTTTTACTCCTCCTTTTTAAATGGGACGCAGCGTTTGGGTCTTGAAAAAAAAGAACTTCTACCACCTACTTTTACGTTTCCCATAACACCCATTAATAACCGCTGATAACTTCTCCCTCTTTAAATTTAATTCCTGGCAACTGGCACGTCTTTCCACATATTGCCTCCTCTACCTGCTTTTATTTCTTCATTCTGCCTCTTTCACATTATCTTTTCTTTGTCTGCCTGAATCTTCTGTTCTTAGCCTCTTTTTCCTTTTCCTTCGATCAGTCTTGCTGCTACCTGCTTTTCTTCTTTCAAGATACCCATTTGCTTCAATGGCCTCTTCCTCTTCTCGAAAAAGAAAGGAGCGTGCTCCTAGTCCCTTTGAAGGTGAGAGTTCCTCTAGTTCTACGCAAAATGAGTCTGTAGTTGGGCACCCTGCTTTTCCTTTGCGAGACCCTTGGTATACTCCTAGCTTATTCTTCCCTCAGGTGTCCCATGGCGAGACCCCTCCANTTAGGGGTACCCCACCTCTTTGTCTGGAGGCCACTTCATTTTCTCCCACGGGCTCAGAGGCCGTGGGTGGCATATTAGCACCTCTACTGTTCCTTGGTCTTGGAGGCATGCTTTGCGAAGGGATTGCTTCTTCCCTTTTCTTTACCCAGTCCCCAGTGGAGTCGCCAAAATGTGAGAGTGCCTTTTTCTTAGCACACAAGTGGCCCGAGGATCCTAGGCCAAAAGAAAAAGAAAATATTTCTGGTGGACTGGGCTCAATTCACCGCAGCTAAGAGGGCTGTTTTAGAACTAAGTGGTGCACAAAACAAACTTCCTACAATACAAATAACTAACAATAAAGATATCTGTATTGAATGACTTTCAACAATAAAGAGATGCACAATAAAATGAATATAATGTAAGAACAAGTTAGGGATCCTCTAGTTAATGAGGTTTATTTTATTTATTTCTCTTAGTTGTGATTACAGTGCTCACTAAGACGTGGTGCAAGGTTCAACTGAGTTCAAAAGTTACAGACTTTGATAGCTTTTCAAGCTTCAAAGACTAGCAAAGTTTGAACTTGTTGAATCCGAGCATGTACTATAGTGGATGTCTCTGGGATACCGGGAACAGTTCCCCTGTTTTGTCTTAAGTTTACAGAGCCTTTTCTATCTTTTCAATGGACTTCAGAAAGACAATTGTGAATGCCTCAAATGATCTAATCGTAAATGAATTCTCTATCCCTTAGTCTGAATTCGAAGTCCCCTATAGCATGGACCCCTTCCTCCTTTTATAGCACAACTTCGGGCTCTAGGGGTACTAACGATTTCTCCCTTTTGCCCCTTAGAGCTCGTGCCGTGCCAGGTTGCCCAGGGTCATGTCTTTTCCCTTTTCTTCATAGGTTCTTGCTTTTTGGCCCAACCAAGTGAAAGTCCCTTAGCTAGTTTTCTATTTCCGGATTTCTCCATTGGCTTGTCTGAAGCTCTTTTTTTTTTTTCTTCTCAGCGCTCTAGCCCCTTTTTCCAGTTGTACTCTTCCTTGTTACTTTCTCCAAATGGTTAGGATCACAGCTCATGCGTTTTTTACTTCATACTTCCTAGTCCCACTATATGTCTGGAGCATCAGAGCATGAGACTTGCATGCCTTTTTGTCTTTTATCTCTCTTTGCTTTAATCTCACTTCGCGCGTCCAGGGATCCCCTAACTCTGGGGGTTCTCTGGGATCCCGACCCAGTTCTTCTTTCTGGGCTTTCTTTGGTTCGCTGGTTTTGCCTGTTTTCGGCTTTTTTCGTGGATCTCTAGATTCCATTCCTCTGGACTTCTTCCCCTTTCTTTCTTTCTTCTCTCTTTTCTTTATTATGAGAGTTTAGTCTTTCCAGTTTTATTATTTATTTATTTTTGTGTGAAATGAGCCCAACATTTTTTTTACTTCTTTGGGCCTTAGTTTGTGGCCATTTAACTTTGAACCTCAACAAGGTGAAATATTTGACACGAATCGTAAACGCAACATGAACAAATCATGATTTTTTTTGTCAGTGCTTAGTTTAAATTAGTTGGTACACGCTTTGACATGTTTATTAAATATATAAAAAATAAATATCATGAGATATAATTTATCTAAAATGTTTGTAATTATTATAATTTACGTCCTTACAAAATAAAAAATATGTTAATCATTTTGGGTTATATTCTTTAATAAAGTTGAAATGGGTTATATGTAACCATCCAATTCATCTTTATTAAATGGATTCAACTAGTCCAATCCATGTCAACTCAACCCAAATTATTTATTAAACATGTTATGTGAATAGTGTCATGTCAATCCCATTAATAACTGAGCCGTATTAAGTTTGAGAAGTTTTAACACAATTATTAAATAAATTGGGTTAGAATTAACGGACTATCTGGGCTTTTGCCCTTAATTTTTTTTTTTATTTAGCAATTTGCCCTTGTTTGCAAACTATATAGGAATGTGCCCCTGTTTCAATACTCGATAATCTTAAAATCGAGTTTCTATGAAATACTCGATCTATAGAAAATCGAGTTATGCCCGATCAAATTTAAAAAAAAAAAAAAGCATAGAACTCAATTTTAGGAAAATCGAGTTTAAAAACGCCACTATATAGCTTTAAAACGTCACTATAGGGCTTAAAAACGCCACTATAGGACTCACTGATGGGGTAATCACACTTTCAAAATTTTTTTGCAGGAAAACGCCGCTATAGAGCACTAAAACGTCACTATAGGGCTTAAAAACGCCACTATAGGGCTTCCTAAATGGTATCACACTTGTAAAAAAAATTTGCAGGAAAAATCACACTTTTAAAAAAATTTTGCATGAAAACGCCGCTATAGGACCTTAAAATGTCACCATAGGGCTTAAAAACGCCACTATAGGGTCCCTGAACCACTATTCGTGATCACACTTATAAAAATTTTGCAGAAAAACGCCGTTACAGGGCTTTAAAACATCACTATAGGGCATAAAAACGCCACTATAGGGCTCTCAATTATAATTTTTTTTTCATGGAACTCAATTTTTTGATATTCGAGTTCCATGCAATTTTTTTTTTTTTTTTTTTTAAAGTTTGATCGGGCATAACTCGATTTTCTATAAATCGAGTATTTCATAGAAACTCGATTTTAAGATTATCGAGTATCGAAACAGGGGCATATTCCTATATAGTTTGCAAACATGGGCAAATTGCCAAATAAAAAAAAAATTAAGGACAAAAGGCCAGATAGTCCTAGAATTAACCATACTGTAAAATATTCATACTTCCACACGATATGAATACAACCTGCCATCACCAACAACTATCTTTTTTTGGATATTCAATATTTCATTCAATATATACCAAACTAGTTTAAAAACACACACAATGGCATGATGTTTGGATGATTTTAAGACTTATATCATGGATCCAACATGTCTACAAAAATTAATTAGCCATACCAGATGTGTTTATAATTTCTCGTCAATATTACTGCCAAATTACTAGCAAGCACAGCCTTTAGCGGGCGTAATGGACGGCTTGACCAAAATTTTCGCTTTTGTTTTCAGGTTTTTAGAATATTTTGTGTTTTTTAAACCTTTCTTATTTCTTTTTCTAATCCTTTTAATCTTTCCACCCAGTTCAATCTCGTTTATTGTTATCTGATCTGCGCTGCTTCTTCTTCTTCTTCTTCTTCTTCTTCTTCCTTTTTTAATCTATCCCGTGGACAAAATAATGAGAAAAAAACAACAAAACAAAAGAGAATCCACACAAATATCATAAAAATTGCAATAAAAATTTTAGGAACTCCATTTCCACAACACATCCCGCACTTGACTAATTCATAGTTCATTTTGCTGTATTAGTGTCAGCAATTCATTGTTAAGAGTTCAGTAGAAACAGAATAATGTGTGAATGTAATGTACCATTATATGGTAAGAACTAGGGACTAAGGACACTTGGAGATGCTTTGCCCCAGGAATTCAGTAGAAACAGAATGATTTCTAAATGCTTACCAAAGTTTGTGGACAGCGTCTAAAAATCATGACGCACATCTAATGCAATTCGTGTTACTTTGTATTTACACAAGACATATCGCTGTGAAACATTATCTACCAGTTCTATTACGAGATACTGAGGCTTTGGATTGGTGATGCGGTTTATTGGACAAACCACTGTCACTAACACTACCTTCCACAAGATTATCATGAACTTCAGAAAATTCCCCCGACCAAGAATTCATGGGGATAAGATAACTATCATCCTTAGTGCTCCTCCTCTTCTCCTCATAGCGTTTCACATTTTCAGATATCTGATGCAAGGTTTTATTTATTTTTGCGAATCCCTTCTCAACAGGTTCTACTACGTGTGAAACTGTGTACTTCATGTCGTCAACAATCTGAAATAACAAATGAGCTATTTCAGCAAAAGAGAGAAGCAATAACTAAAATGAGATAACAATGGTATCTACCTTTTTCACAACATTTAAGGTGGCAGATTGGGATTAGTACAACATCACTTTTACACATGACCACCACTAACATTATTTTTATTGTACACCAATCACAACCTGCCACCTCAACAATTGTGAAATTTGTTGCATATCTAGACTATTTGTAAATGAAAAGGGTTGATTTCTCACAATTTCTCCACTTCCAAGGACCACATCACGAACACTTTGGGGGAAATTCAAACGTTTTTCTCGCTCATCATTACGAGCCATGCGTATTCTAGTTGACCTTTCAGAGTCACGAACCTCCTCTGGGTCAGGAGGTGTTCCTAATGATGCATAGTCAGTCATTACAGCCACATTACGAACACATCTTTCTCCACGCTTGTAAGGTACAGCTGGGAAGACATACAGGTGCACCACTGCAGCAATACCCATCTATTTGCCAAGCTTGAAATTAGAAGCTTTACAAGCAGAAACTTGAACTTCCAGAAATTAAATGAAAGATCTTGACATGAAGGACAATCAGATGATTTAATGAAATGATACATATAATGCCATGAAATTGTGAAGAAAAACCTCATGCATCATAATTTTAGTTAATACACAGATTGCCTTGCAAAACGATTTGTTATATGGTCTTCAGAACCTAGAAGCACTGTAAAAGCAAATTAGGCATATTCAATACTTGGGAAATCCTGCATTAACCTAAGCAGAATACCATTATATCATTCATTTGTTGTAAATTGTGTGGTCTCTCATCCCCCAAAACAAAACAAAAAAAGCCATTTCTAAAACAAATAACTATACTAAAAAAACACAAAAATGTTAAGGGAAAAAAGTATGAAGTACACAATTTACTAGTACTATATGATCATAAACACTCGGGATTCCAAAATCGTGTCTATTTGGCATTGGCTTATAAGCCAGCTTTTTTGCTTTTAGCTTTTATGTATAAGTTTTTAAAATCTCACTTTTTCTTTCTTTTTTTCTCACTTTTCAAAGCACAAGTATACTTTAGTACACTTTTAGCAAAAAGCTAAATAAGCTATTCCCATATAGGAAAAAAATCCCATATCTCCTAGTGATACAAATACTGCAGAAACATAACCCAATGGCCATAAAAAAAGATACAAAATCTATGCAAATTCTTTTGATTAGTCAAAATATATACAAAATTAATCAAATACTACGATCCAACTCCCCATAAAAAATAAAAAATAAAAACCTGACAATTCCTTCAAAGGAGTGCAAGTTGAAGTTCAACTATGAGAGAGAGAGAGAGAGAGAGAGCTAAGAAGAAAATTTGTCAAATCTGAGAGTGATGATTATATCAAAAAAATGTTCTTAAGTCCAAACAAGTTTGAAACTGATGGAGGATTTGTCATAATCAAGTGACTGAGATAATGTTACATTAGCATCTAATCTCAACCTTAAATTGCGTTGGTGATTTGGAGAATGATATATTGAAATTTCATTTAACTTCCATTTTAAATTCATAAAGTTTCTAATATCCATCTTAAGTCATTTTTATCTATAATGAATCCATGACATAAGAGTCTTAAAATCATCCAAACATCATGCCATCCTAGTAAACAAACTTGCTCTCTTTCTTTTTTTGATAAGTTAAACTTGCTCTCTTTCAATACTATGATTTGTGCTTCTATAATTACTACATCTCACAGCTCTCTTCAAGCAACCTTCAAATAGCTTAGCCCAGTTTTCAACAGCTTCTTGTCCCAAATTAGGTCTTACACTTTACCGATACAAGAGCCGATTTCATAACTATACTTAAAAAACAGATTTCAGTTTTTAAAAAAGAAAAAAGTGGGACCCACTAAAACTAGTTTGTTTAAACATTTGTTTTCTGAAAACAACTCGCCTGTTTTTTGTTTTCCATGACATTATTGTATATAACTTGATGGCATTTTTGTTATATTTTGTGATCATCTCTCTCTCATGGTGAATCGCAGCTCGTGGTGGCTGAACAAAGGAACACGTTCAGATCAAGCGCCATGTAGTGTGTTGTTGTGAGTCACAGTGGTGGGTTGCCATTATTTGTTTTAGTTATTTTAAGAGGAATAGAAATAGAAAACAAGTGCCAAACAACTTTTTGGGAGCCATTACAATTTGTTTTTTCTCAACACACCTAGAAAACAGTTTCTGAAAACAGGGACTAAACAGGCCCCAACTCTTCTGCATCTTGTGCCCCTTAAAACCCCATAATGCAATCAAATGAAAGGGACATACAATAATATTAATATTAGATTTTTTCATTTTTTGGGTAGCGAAGTAAACAAGTTTATCATTTTCCTATACATAATATTAACTTTGGTAAAATCCAGACTACATTGACCTACATTTGTACAAACTGTTAGCACGATATCATATCAGGCTTTCATGCGCAAATCACCCTCAACAAATGATTTATTTTCAAAGATAAATCCTGACTTGTACAATATAGTTTAAAGAAATTTGCATAGTTGTGATTAAGCAAGTGGTATATGTCACTATGTTGTTGGAGATGAACAATAAATACACAAATAGGAGATGAATAATAATCATGAAAGCATAGTTTCATTACATACCTCTATACAGATGATGTAGTCTTGTATGCGTGTTTTAAGCTCCTGAGCCAAAGACCCTTTAAAAGCTCCCATGTAGAAAAGAAATGCAACAGCAATGCCTTGCCACCATGTCAGGAATACGATTGATTTGAAAGTGAGAAATTTTGCCAGAGGGTTAATCGGTTCTAATTTATCTTTAATAACAGTATAGAATTGAACAAGGCAATATAGAGCCCACGTCTGACTAAAATTAAGAACAACAGCCAAGTATGGATAGCTGCAAGAAAATAAGAGACATTCAGGTTATAGCAACACCCACTGCAATAGAGACAATCACAAAAATTGCAAAGAAAAATGTGATTTTTAGAGACATTTTTGTCGATCCCAAACAGGCCAATAGATTTGCCATTTATGCACTAATAAAGGGGCATGTGAGCATGTGTGTTATGAATGTACAAGCTGGTCAAACAATTAGAAAGGTAAATAAGGATGCCTTACCCATATCTCCAATCAAACGTCCCTTCCCCATAAACCCCAAAAGTCTCTAGAATCATTGCTAGAAGTGCACAGATCATCTTTAATATCATCTGGGAAATAATGCCTCAGTGAGTACCAAACAGGGGCCATGAAATGCAAAAGTGAAAAAGAAAACTGCAATAGCTTCCAATGAAACAATGAGCACATACATATTGAACAATGCCAATTTTTACAGCATTATAGAAGTCGGCACCAAGATACCAATATCTTATGATGCAATTTAATGGGAAAGGATGTTCTACTACTCCATAAGAAGTGTATGCTTCTTTCAAAAGAGGGGAGCTGTAATCAACTAGGCTCTGACTTTCCATAAACTCAATTGTACTTTCCTCACCACCTACAGGCAGAAATATTTTGAAAAAAGGGTAAACAATTATTACCAAAATTCAATAGTCAACACTATTAAATAAATTTCAAGAACTTGATAATCCAATTATCAAATGTTAATAGTGGATCTTTAAAAGGAAAAAAGAAACCATAACAAAAATACAAAACAAAAGTCAAATCTGTTCTAAAAATTTACTTATGATGTTATCCAATATGAAAAATTTAAGAGATGATGTCTATCACCAATCTAAAAAGTATATATGCACGATCCTCTAACAGACCTAAGCAAGCTATCAGGTACCGCTCAAAGCAATACAATGCAAACGCCTCATAGCAATCCCGAATTACTTCACAGTTGAATGCAGCGCCTGAATCCAACAGTGACAAAAACTGTAAAAAAAAAATTAGTCCACAAAGGAATAGAATAACTAGAACCACACTGCTATACAAGTTGAATTTATTACACAGCACAGGGAAGCAGATGACAAAATAATTGTGAATGATAAGATTTGTGAACTTGAGAATAATCAAGGTTGTCAATCTCTATAATATCAAGAATCTATTGCTATGTTTCTCATATGCAGTGGCAGATCATGTCAATATTGTTCATTAAAAATTAAAAAATGTAAGCAAAAAAGAGATGTAAGTGGGCATTAGATGTCTATGAGTCTCCCAAGGCAACCATATATTATATATATAATAAAAGTTGCATCCTACAAACTATGGTTGCTATGCATCCCAAGGTGTTACACATCATATAATAAGTACATTTAAATTATTAATATAGTTTACTTTAGATTCTGTCTGCTTTGTTGTAAAATGTTTTACAATGTAAAAAGAAAAACATTTTCTTTTTAGTGCTTGGTTGCATTCTTGAAAATACTCCGGAAATCATTATTTGTGTTTGGCATAATGTAAACCGTGGAAATTTTCTGTAATCACATAACCTGAATATCCATAACCAAAACCCATTACAGAACCCAAAAACATCCAAAAAGGTCAAAACTCATTAATCACAACACCCATCCAGCAATTTTTATGTCCTCCAAGCAGCACCACCCAATCTCCACCGTCCAATAAAATTTTCATTATCCACTCCCCATCAAAGATATACTCTACAATAGTAATCAAGCGAGTGAGGCAGAGAAAAAATGAGCAGCTAATCAGCGCAGTAGGTCGTCTCTCTAGCTCTGGCACGGCCTCAATTGCAATGGCAAGGCACAGCATGGAGCCGATCCATGCGTTGAGGTCTTGCTCAAGAGAGATGGAATCCACTGGTGGTCATGAGAGGCAGAGCATCAAGGAGTGTCTAACCCATGGTGGATCGAGAGATCGAGAGAGAGAGAGAGAGAGAGAGAGCGGGTATGTGTCGACAAAATTTAGAAAATGTTTTACAATATTTTGGGGCATAAAATGTTTTCAAAATTTTATAACTGTGTTTTTCGGTCAACAAAAAACATTTTGAGGGTTGATCAAATTTCACAACGAAAAAACACTTGAAAATGCTAAAAATGTTTTCTGAAAAACATTTTACAACAGAACAAACAAAGCCTAGTGAAACTCTATAACCAAGTCATCACTTTCTGTAAGTCAGTTGACAGCAAGGACTCCGTTGCAATGGTATCAAAAAACCAGGGATAATTTGATTTTATGAGGACCAAGATGAAATTGGCTCATAAACTTGAGGGCCAAAAGAAGTTTTATGCTTTTGTTTTATTGGATAAATTCACACAAAATTCAATAATCTCTACAACTATTTATCAATCTTATAGCCTTCCACAATAGAACCTTCATAATTATACACACACACACACTACACATGAAATAGCAAGTTCGTTTCATTAGTCATTTTAGTCTTGCTACGTACCAAAAATGAAACATTCTTGATAAGACAATATCCTGCCCAAAAAATTAATTTCTTCACTCCAAGGAAAACGATGTAATAACATTAATGCAAACAGTGCAGGATGAAACTCTATTTGTTGCATCCAAGGGAGCATTATAAAAACCATCTAGTGTTTAAAATTTAAGAAAAACTAGCAGGCCATTGAAACAAGATGAATGAGCAACACTAAATCAAAATGAAGGGAGAAGAAACATAACAAGTAGTGTCCATCATACCGATTCTAGAGCATAAACAGGAACCATCAGAATGAGACCAATTAGAAACTTCTGCTCCTGTATTAACAACAAATTGCTGCTATCAATTTCAGAGATCATGTTAAAGGAAAGGATAATAATTATAAAACAAATGATAATATTAAGTGGAACGAGCCAAGCCACAAAGATAAAAAAAGGTTATCTGTATATAAAAAGCAACATGGGTATAGCATAGGTGACTGTACATACAGAGCGTAGCACCAAAGGAATAACACATACCCAAGAGAGAGAGAGAGAGATTGAAAACAAGTAAAGGTCTAAAGGACTACAAGAATATACCTCTGGCTGATTATAAGCAGCTAAATGCTCAAAGATAAGATACATGGAGAGCAGAACAGCAACGGCGACAAATATGCTTGCACTGTAGATAGGCCAGCTGAAGGCTATTGCTGACTCAGCATGCAAGTTCAGTGACCACATTTTCCCTGATCTTGTTGAAGACTCAACAAGATTGAGAAGAAAAAAGAATGAATAGAAAACCCCTCTCCATCCCATTGAGCAGAACTATATTAAATATTCCACTTGATGCGCCAATAAATAAAATGTACTTGTGATACTCTAGTTGAAACTTTACGTTGTGTCCCTAAAACTTTATCAGCCCTTTTTCTTTCGTCACAGTTTTTTTTCCCCTTTTTATGTTTTCTGTGTCAACTGTAAGGAAACCACTCCATCCCACAAGATATTATATTGCAACAGAGGAAAGCCAACCTTCTTGCCTGCCACAATAGTGCCTAAAGAATATTTTCCACTGCAAATACCTACAAATTCTACTAAGACCAGATACCAACTTTAACTTTTAGCAAAAAGAGACATGAAGTGTCAGGATCCTGAAACCTGCACTGAAACAAGGAACAATTAATCAAGACAAAATATAGCATGAACCACCAGAAAATTGGAGAAGATCATAGTTTAAAGAGTATGTGTATCATACATAAGCAGGTTTTTTTAATTAAATAGACGTTATCAGAATAACTGACTGGGAGTAATATATTATACATGAACTAGAAGAAAGTGCTAACTTCAATATATATGTCTCATAAAGTTGCACTAATATCCCAAATCCAGAAGCATAATTAAGCTCCAAGTAAGTGTAGATTTCAGTAACAGACAAAAATGTACAGCAGTCAATTTGATTCCAGAAATAAGAGACCCAATACTATATAATTGGTGAATTAGAAGAAAGATGCTAGCTACCTATATATCTCATACTTTGAAGCAGTGTCTTCCTATTGATCTAGATGCCAATAACTGATAATTTATGGACCATTAATATCAGTCCATTAATTTCTACAGTAGTTTCAAAAAGGCAGGACAAGCAAACATCTTGAAATTTAAATTAATTCTAGAGTCTAAGGGCCAATGAGCTCTTGCTCAAATGAAAACCATTTCCCCATAAGAATGTAGTGGATAGTGTTGTTTTAGGTTCCAAACTCACCAGGTGTGCATGTAACTTACCCCAAAAAAAAAAAAAAAAGAGAAAAGGGAAAAAAGCTCCACTAAAATGTCCAAAACTGAGCCTTTTAAGGCTCATATCCTTACTGCTTAAACCTCTGCTTTATTAAGCAAAATAAAAGCCATTATCAGTACACAATACAATAAAAACATAAGCATCATAGCAATATAAAATAAAACCCATTAAGAAATATCCTCCAATTTACTAATACAATATAAATTAAGACATCCTCCATTTTCCTCCAACTAAAGGAAATTTTCAAAAATCTCATGTGGCAGGGAAATTTCACCATTGAAAGCAAATTATGCAAATATGGAACCTTGTAAGTAGGAAAAAGATGTGTAGAGCTAAGCATAGAATTACAGGGATCAAGGACCTTTTTTTTTTTTTGATAAGTAGGGAATCAAGGACATATTCGAACATCTACAATGGAATGTATAAAATTACATGAGAGAAAGTCCAGTCAATAAACTATCTTTTTGAAAAATTGAACACCCAGACACTTCGTCCACAAAAGACAAATGTGATGGTAATAAATCATCCATGTGCACAAACATAAAATGTTCCAACCCTATCCATAATCTTGATAATGGAATCCTACAAATTGTAGGCCAACTGATTAACTAGAAAGGTAAATCAAAGAGGCAACAGAGCATCTGGATCAAATGGTTTCAACTTATGGCTATTTCCTTTCCAAAAAAATTAATCATTTCTTTTTTCCTTTTTTCTCCCAATCATTAAACTATCCACGACACATCCCAGTTATGCCAAATCCAATCATAATAAATCTAAGATCCACGACATCATCCTCCACATTTCAAGTTTACAAACATACAATGTTTTACAGTGTCAATTATTAATACATATACTACTAACCATGATCCTGATAATGAAAGCCCAGAAGTAATATACCAACCAATTAGTTATAAAGATCAACCAAGTGGAACAAGCATTCTACTGTGATACAACTAGGCATCTGAATCAAGTGGCTTGATCCTAAGGCTATTATCTATCCAAAATTATTGATCATTAAGAGTAACTCATGATATTTTTTCCCAAGAAAATTACCTATCAGTTCACAAATGCAGCTCTCATAATTTCCGTGCCAAAATTTAAAAGTTCAAATGACCAAACTAAAAGCTTACATTTATATCATTTCACTTTTGTTCATATTTATATATTTACATTTTTTTTTTTTTTTTTTCTTTGAGAAGAATTTTCATCTTTTAATAAGGCTCAAACAAATATGTGGTGTATTTAATGGGTTACAAATAATCAAAGTTCAGCAATTAATATTTCAAAAATATAATTATTAATTCATAAGAACCAGTAATGTGGATGCTGAGAAAAAAAATAAACAAAAATCGAAACTGATACGGTTAGCTAGTTGACTTTTAAGTTTTAAGTTTCCGTCTTCTCTATTCTTACTACTTTTTGCCGAAAAACAAAACGCAATAAATTACAAAATTCAATACACCGCCTTTTTTTTTTTTTTTTTCCTTTGTGATTTCTCAGGTGCCAAACAAGCGGATTGGGAAAGTTCTTCACCAGCAACATTCATCTAATTACCCTATAAACACATTCTTCGAAAATAAAAATACCAAAAAAGAAAAACACAAACCCTAGAACATCAATAATCAAATCGATCACACACCAAACAAAATTTATAAAAATAAAATAAAAGCAGAAAATGTATATGATAGTAAGATCATTGAGAAATTATGGGAAACGAAATCCAGACCTGTGATTGCGCAGCTAGATAATGAAAAATATTTTCCCGGGAAAACAAATTTTTTTTGTACTTCGGTCTCCAATGAAATACAAAGAGAAAATAAATAAGGAAGGAAAAGTTTACAAACTGATTTATTTTGCTTCGGCAGTTGGGAATTTTAATTTTTTCTCTTATTAAAGAAAATAAAATAATGCTAGAGTCACGTTAGCAGTGAGCTATTTTTTATTCTCACAGCCGCGACAATTGATGTGGATTTGTTGACGTGTTATTTGGCGATGAGGGCTGTGAGATTGTGGGGGAGTGACGGGTTGTGGTTTTACTTTTAGTGGAACTGGAAGAGGATTCTCATTGTAACTTTTTATATAAGCGAGCATAGTTACGTGGATTTTGAAATATACCGGCTGGTCACAAATCCCAACGACCAGTCATTTGCGGTTTGCACTTTGCAGATTGGTTTGACAGGAATATGGGTTTTTGGAGCGGGGCTCATTGTCACGGGTGGGTAGCTGAGTCCAAAAGAAAGAAAGCCTACACTCTATTCTATTCCTAAATTCTTTTTGTTCTTGGACTGGAGTGTGTTTTTCATGTTTTAAGACAAGCTTATGGAATGGGCTCACCCATGGGCTGGACTTCCAGTTGTAATTTACTTCCTATCTGGACTGCCTCTATGTATTTTTTTTTTTTTAAATAAATTGATAGTTATAACGGAGAAAATGAGATTTGAACTTTGTATATTTTCATTGTAAACATAAAGATGTGTCAATTAATTAAATTACAAAACTCTTGATTCAAGTGTATCCATGTTAAATGTGAATTGGATGGACGATCATGGCTTACCAAAGTTTGTTAATAATAATTTGATTTGGTTATAAATGAGAGAGAGAGAGAGAGAGAGAGAGAGAGAGAGAGAGAGAGAGGTCCATGACATTATTGTAGTAGATAAAGACCGACTTAGTGCAGTCTATTTCTTTATCAATCCAAACCACAAATAATACCCATGACTTAGTCCAATGGATTATCTACGAGAGAAAATATCAAAGAGTAAAGATCTACTCTAGCCGAAACCAAGGCCCTAGGCGATGGGTGAGTTGTAAAATAGAATAATAAAATAGATAAAATAAGTTTTGAAGATGCAAAATATAAACTTTTTTGCGTTTCCGAATGCTAATACTCCATAAGCAACCTTACTGTAACTTGTGGATATAATTTTTTGCATCTAGCAACCTAATTGTGTCATGCTTTAAAATTTTAATCGTTTGAGTTGTAAAATAGCAACTTGAGGGGTTTTACACCCCAATGCTAGTTCTCTTACCATTTAGTTCATGCAGGTCATATTTGTTTTTCATAATTTAAATTTTACAACTTGCTTAGTAAAAACGAAAAAGGAAATGTTACTGTATGAATGAGCAGCAATCAATACCATTTACTGTCTTTCTCTCAAAAAAAAAAATACCATTTATTCACTTACACATTTCTGTTGCTTGTACGCCAAGCTATTGTATAAGAAAAATAATAACATGGCCGAACAATTCCTCATCTTTGTCAGTATTTTTATTTATCTTCTCTTGCGTTGCGTTAGGTGCTGAATATGAATTTTCCTTTTTAGCTAAGCATCACCTGATATACTATATATAAAAATAAATAAATAAAAATTTCCCCCACACGTCGTGTGGTTCAACATAAATATTTCATGGTATACAATACACATACTAGAAATAAATCTCTATGAACAAAGTTTTATAAATATTAAATACTATTCCAATTAAAAATTTTATTAGCAATAAAACTTATGTCTTAAGTACCTCAACACGATTGTTACAGTTCCTATAATAAATTTTTGTCATGTGACATAGTAATTATTAAAATATTTATTTTTATGTGAAACATGGTACGTCCTGAAGTTTTTATTATAAAATATAACTGAAATTAAAATCTTGAATTAAAAGTTTCAAAAAACTTGAAAGGAAGTTTAAAATTTGCCGTGGCCCTATGTTAGAACTCATTTCTCTCTTCCTTGTATGTGTTTATTTCTCAAAAAAAAAAAATTAAAACTTAGGGTCTATTTAAGATCAGCTTATTTTGGTGAAACTGAAAACTTTTTAGTGAAAGTACTGTAAATAAAGGTAAATATTAGTTGAAATAGTACAGTGAGACACATAAATAGTACCAAAAAGTGCAATGGATCCTATAAATAGTAAGAAAAACAAGTTAAATAGTAAAATAAGTTGACAAAAAATAAGTTAGCCAAACAGAAGCTTTTAGTCTTACACAATACATCTCCATTACTTTTAAGATCATTTTTAAATCTCATTAAAAAAAAAAAAAGATCATTTTTAAATATTTTTAATTTTTATTTGATTGATCTATGGAAATGAATTAAAACCTTATTTTATATTGATATAATATTATTACTAATACTATGTAATAAAAATTGCATCCTCCAAATTATTGTTAATATACTACTCAACAGAAATATAATTATAGATTTATTGTGGTAAGCTAATCTATAAATACCAGCTTAAAAGGATCTTGTACAAGAAGTCTTGCCTTCTAGGAAGACTCAAGGAATATGGGTAGCATAGCAGAAGAAGAACTACTTCAAATGGTCAGAGATTTCATAGAATCAGATTCAACCTCACCCTTCTCACTTCCATCTTCAAAATCACTCGCTCACAATGATCACCCCCCATATCACACTTTAAATGTATGTCTTCCATCGCTTCAACTACTAAAAACTTTTTTCTTTTCCTTTCTTATTTTTAGTCATATTTTTCCTTCTCGTCACATTTAACTTATTATTTGTGTTGATGGTTTTGATTCACTTGCCTTTTACATTTTGTTTAGGAGATTCTTGGGAGGGCCATGGAGGCTGAGGTTGAGGTCCTTGAGAAAATATTGATGTACATGAGAGATATTTCAGGGGATCATACTAATCATATGAAGAAATGGTTGGTGACAAAATTGAAAATGGATGGTTATGAAGCTTCTCTCTGTAAAACTTCTTGGCTTTCCGCTTTTGGTTACTCCAAAGGTCTCTCTCTCTCTTTTTGATCTCTCTTTGCTATATTCTTGACAACCCAATTCTGATTTTGATGTTTTTTTTTTTTTGTTTTAGTTGTCCAATGCACAGGTGATTATGAATATATTGATGTCATGGTGAGAGATAGCCATGGTGATGATGAGGAACCAACAAGGCTGATTGTAGATGTGGATTTTAAGTCTCAGTTTGAAGTGGCAAGGCCTACAGCAACTTACAAAGAACTGATCAACACTCTGCCTTCAGTCTTTGTTGGGAGTGAAGAAAAGCTCAACCAGATTATCTCTCTGCTTTGTTCAGCTGCAAAGAAGTCACTAAAAGAGAGGGGTCTTCACGTTCCTCCTTGGAGAAAAGCCAACTACATGAGGTCCAAGTGGCTTTCCAAAGAATGCAAGAAAGTCTCACTCTCAACCAACATGGATTTGGCTATGGTGAGTAAAGAATGAAGTAATAGCACACTATGTTCCTCCAATTTTGAAGCTTTGGAAAAAGACCCAATTGGTTCTCTTTTCAGTTTTGTCCGGCTCCCACTTTTTGTGTGTCTTTTAACACGAGAATCAATCAATGGTGTTAAATAGGTGGAGTTTTTGTCTATTTTGTGAATTTTGGGACAATTTCCTTTAAGAAGACCTCAAGTTTTATAGTTTGGGTCCTTTCTTTTTTTTTTTGTCTTTTATTTGGTTGTAACAATTTTGGACATCCTTTCAGGGTGTACTTTACTGATGCCCTATCATCTTAATCTAGATCAAAATCTTTGAAAATGTGGAAGCAATGGCAATGGACAAGGGTAGACTGTATCTCAATTTTAATTTTTGTTAGTCTATTGAGAATTTGAGGGAAGTAATCTTATTGCTAATTGCGTGCAAAGTTGAGAATGGGGTGATTGATTGTGACACTCTTTCATGACTGTGTCACTGCCAACTTTGTGCTTGTCAAAGTAATTGTCAACCCTCCTAATCAGCTGTAGATAATCAGATTCCTCCTGATCAAATCACTTTAATTTTTTTATACAAGGGGGGACATTAAAGTAAACCTCCTTTACAAAGAGAACTAAAAACTTCGGCATTTGGTTTAACAATTTAAAAACAAAACAAAATCCTCTAGACATGGGTTGAATGATAAATGGGCTATGTTTCAAATAATGATAAAGGATTAAATTCATTGTTTTTTAATAATTTAAATCTTTCGGATTAGTGGTAATAGATCATAATATTATAATATGAGATATTTTTCTCAACAAAAAAAAATATAATATAAGTTATAACAACCTAAAATATAATATATTTTATACTTATTTATTCCTTTTTTTAAGTGTTTATTTCTAAAAAGAAATTCAATATGCTTTTTTTTTTTTTATCAATCTTGCTTTAAAATTTTTTCATATAAAAAATCTTCCCATGTTTTATATATATAGTGACCATTAAACCACCTATACTTTCTCACTCTCTAAAAAGCATTTATTAATAACCAATCAATTCAATCATTATCAAACAACTCATTTTCTATGTAACCAAAAAAAAAAACTCATTTTCTATGTTACTCCTAAACTTATTTTCATGAGGTCATATTTTAAAAAATTAGTTTATTCTATATTTTATATATAATTGATCTAAATAATTATATTATAGATTTGATTTTTTTAAATGAAAATGGTCTTTGCTTGTTGTGGCTATTGAGTGATTCTGTTGATAAATGAAACTATAATAGTGTATTTGATAAATCAAGTTATATTACTGGATGTTTTAAATTTATTTTATTCTGATGTTTGATAGTCTAGGTTAATTTTTAAGAACTAAATTAAAATTTCAAAATAAGACTCAAGAATAGGGGATGGAAAAACCTTCATTTCACAAACTAATTTATATAAAAAGACTAAATTATTTTTTAAATGCATGTATTGCTCCATAATTTGTTTTATTTTAATATTGATAGCTTATAATTATTTTTAAGAACTAAACTTAAATTTTAAAAGGCATCTTACAAATAGGAGAAAAAGAAAAAAAACCTCAATTTCATAAACTAAATTAAATAAAATGACTAGATTCTCATTTAAATGCATGTATCGTTACATAATTTTATTGAAAATATTTTTAAAGTAGTTGTTGCATAAAAAGTTTTCCAAAATTAAATTGATAAAATCATATCTAAATCAACTTTGTAAGAATAAATATTAAGAAAATTATTCATATTAAAAATTAAAAGGATGTTAGAAAAACTTGAATATAATTTTTTAATTAGAAATTTTGCATCTAAAAAGTCGAGAAGAATATATTTTAAATAATAAAAATTTGATAATATAAAAAACTAAATAAATATTATTTAATTGATATATAAATATATAAAAATATCTCACTTATCAGGCCTCAAATTTTATTGATATGGTCTTGTTTAGACCTCACTTTTTTTTAGAAGTTTAGACCTCACTTATTAAAGATGAGTCTAATGCCACACATGAAAGAGAGAATGTTAGCTTAAACCTTTCAGATTAGTAATAATCTTTTGGGGCATGCCCCGGAAAAAATGAGAAAATCCCCTTAATAGGAATTTGGAAGCTTAAATAGATAGTTTTGGCAATTGTACTCAGTGACATGAATGGCAAATTTCAAATTGCAACATAGAAGAAGCGTAGGCTATTGCAATCCTTTGAGCTATTCAGTTGACAAATAAGGAGCAATCCTTTGAAAGTTTGAGTAATTTCCGTTTGGTAATATTATTTTAGTAACGTTATTTGTATTTTTTAAAAATATACGTGGGTAAAAAATATGTGAAAAATGTGTAATATTATTTAAACACTGAATATTATTGTTTAAACAATAGTAACAAAAAATTGCACGAAACAACTTATGAGCAACCATTTTTTTAAGAATAAAAAGGAGCAACTTATGAAAATGATACAAAGAACTGCATGGAGAGGAGTAGACTAGGCCATTTATTAAGTAAAGGAAGGATAGGAAAGATAGATTTAAATTTGGAAAAAAAAATATTAAAGGATAAAGAAGATACTAATATTTTATCTAAGTTGTTGATAGGAAGGACAGAAAAGTATGGTGACATCAAATTATTATATATCCTTTGTTTAGATGGAAAGAAATAGTAGTTTGTAATAAGTTATTATTATACTCTTTCATATAAAAGTAATTTTTTAAGAACACTCACAACAGTGGTGTTATATTACTATATTTTAGCTCCTTAAACACCAAAATTATACTTCAGCAGTGAAGGTAAATCTATTTTTTTTAGCTTCATTGCTACAGTGCACATCTATAGATAGATGTGCACTGTTCATGAAAGCTAAACAAAAAATAATAATTTTTTACTCTCGGACCCAATTAAAATAATAAAAATTGGTGCTCTCTCTCTCTCTCTCTCTCTCTCTCTCTCTCTCTCTCTCTCTCTCTCTCACTCTCACCTCTCTATCTCAATGTCTCCGACCCAAGCCTCCACCGGCCTCAACGTCATCGACCCAAGCCGACCCAAGCCCCAAGCTGCTGATCCACACCTCCGAGCCACGCCTCCACCTAATCCTCCATCTCAACGCTCACCCAACGCCAACAAGCATAGGTTTCTCTGGATTTCGTGGGTTTCATCGTCGATCCAAGCTTAGGGTTTCTCTGGGTTTCATCGTCAAAGCCACCGCTACCTTCCTCAACCCATTGCTTTGATTTTCCGTCGATCAGACCCACGCCGACACTATCCTCCTCACCGAATCCTAGCTCTGTGATTAGTGATTTTTTATTTTGTTTGTGATTAGTGATTTTGTTTGGTCTAGGTTAAGGAAAGAGATAGGAGATTTCGGTTGGTGTTTTTTTTTTTTTTTTTCTGCTGTGAATTGCTGGTGGTGCTTGTGGCTGTGGCTAATGGTAGAGGTGTTTTGTGGTTGGTGTTATAGATGTTTTTTGGGTAATGAGATATATTATTTTATTGTAGAAGTTATATTATTTTATTGTAATGTTTATATTATTTTATTGTGTTGAAAGCTAAAATAGATCCACTACTGTAGCATGTGTGTAGATAAAATAGATAAAGTAACTTTTGGTGGAGTTAAATAGCTGAATTTTTAGCTCCACTGCTGTGGATGCTGTAATATTAGTTTTAAATAAAAGATGAAATCATCATTTTCTTTATCCCATAATTTCCTCTCTATTAGAAAAATTAAATTTTATAGGCCAGGGAAGAAATAACCCTCACACCAATTTTCATCTAGTATTTTTTTTCTTTTCCTACCAATTAGAAAGAAACTATTTTCTCCTATTTTTTTCATGCTTCCTAAAATCACTTCTGTTTTAACTTATTCAAAGATTTGCTACTTAGAGCATTAGCATTGGGGAATGCTAATGCTAAATCTAAGGGAAATTTGAAATTTTAAGCTCCAAAATCATCTGCATTAGGGAATGCTAAACAGCAGTATTGCAATACTGCTACAGTGCAATTCTAAACATAGAATTGCACTGTAGCAAGTATTGTAAAAAAATTAATAATATTTTATTACGTAAAGAAATGAGAGAGATGAAAGAGAAAAAATATAATTTTGAGATATATTATTTTATTGTGTAGATATATTATTTTAATAAATAAAAAAGAGAAGTAAAAGTTTGAGATGTTAAAATATTATAAAATAATACGATATAATGATAAAATAGTATTTTAAAATTGTAAAATAAAATAGCATTCAAACTTTCCAATACTAACGCCCTTCAGGAAAAAGTTGCGGAAGTTTTTGTCNAGGGAGTTCTTCTCAAATGCCATTGTCAACGAATATTGTATTGAGTGCTGGGTAAGACACAAGGAATTTGTGATTACGAGAGAGATCATCCAAAACTTTTTGGAAATTCGTCTTCCATCTCAGCCAATTACAGTTGCATATGAGGATAGATTGGGCTCTACTGCTGAGATGATTACAGCTCTTGGTGGTGAACCGAAGAAATCATCCATGAATACAATCAAATTTTCTCCGAAAATGAGGACACTAAGTTATGTGATGATTCATAATCTGTATCCGGTCACCAATCTCACCACACTATCTGCTCTAAGAACAAGATTCCTGTTTGATCTCTTTACTCATAAGGAGATAGACATTTGTGGCCATATCATCCATGTCCTGAGGAAGAGCATTACAAAGCAGAATACACGAACTGTGATGCCGTTCCCCTCTTTGATCATAGGATTGATTGCCAAAGTAAAGCTCAAGCTACTCAGTGGCCTCACAGTTGTTCAAAGGGACTACCCCATTGGTGGTCATACATTGACTAGGAGCACCGTTCACATCAAAGGCTCCAAGACTGGTGTGCATACCATCCCACAACCTCGTGTTGAGCAAGATAAGGGTGTAGATACAGAGGAGGAGATTGATAGGTTCACCTTGGCTCCAGTGCCCTTTGCACAGCCATCATCTTCGGCTCCATCACAAGGCTTGAGCAAACTTGATCTATTACTAGCTAAAATGGATCAAATGTCTACAGTGCTTGATTCTCATGTACAGCACACCGCGAACCAGTTTGCATACCTTTAAGGAGAGATCACAGCACTATCTTCACAGATACAAGACTTGTCTATGGAGTAAGGCTCAGATTCAGAGTCAGATCAGTTTTAGCCCTTTGGCCATTCTGGTCAAAAGGGGGAGAAAATTTTTAGGGGGAGTTGGAGAAGAGCTTGCACAACGTTAGGGGGAGCATAGCTTAGAAACATAGTAACATTGGTTATTGGTTTTACAGACGGTTTAATTCAGTTTATTTTAAAGCTTTGATACTCTGTTTTTATTTCAGTATAATTTCAGTAGTTCTTTTGTGATATTCTCTATGCTTTGTAGCATATATTGCATGTACCCATGTTGCTTTTGTAAGCTTTAAGGGTTTATTTCATTGCATGTTTGTAGGCTTTTATGGTTTGTGCCATGCATATGCAGTACCTTGTTTATGCAGCCTTTATGCTTGTGTACTTGATGTTTAATGTCATACATTTTACGTCAGTACGTCACTCTTGTGCCTTAGTAGGATTTTTCCTAGATGCAAATACTTCGTGTATTCTACATTGGTTGAGTGTTGGATTTGCAAATGACACTCTTCAAATGAGCTTATCATCTTGTATGTCCGGATGTTCATTCCTTGTGTGAATGAGCATAGTAATTACTTTTGTATAGTGATTCCTTGCTTGATCTTGCCATGGTATATTGTTTTATTCCTTTTTGCTTGATCTCATTATATTTGCTGCATATGCATTTCAAGTTTTCTGCATACAATGGTATTATTTTGTTATTTTTTTTAGGAGATACTTGTTCATATGTTTCAAGAGCTTTTCAGAATCTAGAATTAGGTGTGAGTGAGTTTTGCCTTTGTTCCCAAACTCACGTTTAAGTCTAGAGTCTATTTTAGGGTTTTGTCACGGAATAACCAAAGGGGGAGATTGTAAAGTTGTTATTTACAACTATGTATTTTGTTGGCTTTTATTCCTTGCCAAATTTAATTGTAATTATTATCAATCGTTTATACCGTGTACATATTGTGGGATTTGTTGTAAGGGTTGTGTGATAGAGAGAGAGTGTGAAGACTCAAGCATTTGGAGGCTGAAGAATTCTTGCGGGTATGTCGTGACCTAGCTTCCCGCGAAGTGAAACATATGCCCTGCACATGCTGAAATGCGAAGAGTCAGGCCAGGTGGAAACAGTTGTGTCTCGCGAGTATCTCGAGGGTAAGGCCTTCCCGCGAGACACCAGCGAGGCTATCTGTTCTGCCAGCCTGTACTGAATGACTCACACTTTCTGTGCCTATCCTATATATACCCTATTTACCACTGATTGTCTAGTGGATCGATTTTCGCTTGGAGGGCGGCGGAGAGGTTTTTCGCAGAGTTCTTCGGTTTCCTCTTCGAGAACATGTCTCGGTATTTTCTGTGTTTGCATCCTTCTTCCCTACTCTTGTTTATTCCATTATATTGCTGTGTTACTTAGTTTATAGATTAGAGTAGCTTATTTGTTTATTCGCTCGTTTTTACACTATTTTGCACTTAGTCTTAAGTTAGTGTAAAATCTATCGAGCCATTAGTTTAATTAGGGGGTCTAAATTGCTCTTGTATTTTCAACATATTTTCGAGCTTTCAACTTAGATAATTGCCAGTGTGTGTTAATTCCTCCAAAGCAGGAGGTCCGAGGATCCGTCATAGCTAAGGTTTCATTTAACCACTTTAGTAGGTTAGAAAATATCAACATATTCTTTCCAGAACTAGCCCTGCTGCGGAGCCTCCTTGAATCGCTCTGTGTTACAACCCCTTCCTCTAATGGAGGTCCGGTGAACTCGGCCACCAAATTCGCGAGGATCAGACCCTGGACAAAGGTACGGGGCATGTACTTGGTGCCAGAAGCCCCTAGAACTGTCTCCCATTTAGCAATCCTCCCTGTATAATCCGCGTTTCGAAGTATAGACCTGAGCAAAAGCTGAGCTAGGACGACAACTTTGTGTGCCTCATGTAGTGTCTTACTTGCATAGTAAATTGGCCACCATAATGGCTTTCCCCAGGGACTCTGGCTGATGAGGGCCTGATCCTATCTTAATTACCCGTTGCACCCACTATCACACAAGCTCTTCCCACATATGGCGCCAATTGCAGGGACTGGGTTTGGACACTTCTGCTTCTGGATGAGTGAACCCATGCCCAACTGGCCCAATACAATAAATTTCTAGAAATTAGGTTTAAGAACTACACTTTAGTGAGGGATACGACCACTAGACATGATAGTGAGTTTATTTGAATAACAAGAACATAGGCTGAAATGTGAAATCTTATCCTGGACCCTCACTTGAGGAGCTTGCAGTTCTAATTACTTCTTTGGTACTTGGTTACAAGAGTTTCAAAGACCATACAAATGGCTACTGAGTTTTCTCTTTTCCTTTTTTCTCTGATCCCCCTTCTTGGAGGATCTTTTCTGTTATATACCCCTTTTCAGTTGATCTTGGCCCTCCATTTGTTAACAATGTAGGTCACTACTCGAGTGTTTCTCCCATCAGCCGTCTTCCCAAACCTTCTGTGAGTTGCTGCAACCAAGGTAGCAGTATTCAAGGGTCATTTCCTCATTAATGCGGCTAGAACGTTAGTTATGGGCATTTAATGCGAAGGTGACAGTTCCCCCTTGAATTGCTCCTCCACAATGCTCCCATGGCTGGTCCAGCGTACTAGTCCTTCTTTTTGGAAGGCTTTGGGAGGCTGCCTTTGATGGTATACCGCTCTTCCCTTCTATGATCTTGGTTGACCGAGGACAGGATTATCCTCGACTATGCTCCTCGGCACTTTGGGCTTTCTTTGTTTGTACTCGGACATTCCTTCCTCCTCGGCGTGAGCCTTGGGCTCATTATGAAATGGGCCGGGGTCACCAAACTCTCTGACCCCACACCTACCTTGTCATGATGGGATTTAGGAATTCATGTATTGGAGTAAACTTCACTATATGTGTGTGTGTATTTATATATATATATATATATATGTAGAGTTCCATTTGATACAGAATTTAAATCCTATTGAAATTAAGATTTCTAATCAATGCGTTTTGTTGCTATCCCATAAAAAGTGGAATAAAAAATAATTCAAACGAAAAAAAAAAAAAAGGAAACGTTGATATACACATATAGGGTATGTTTGATACACTAAACAGGGATTACGATAGGAATTGTAATCTTTGTTACTAGTAATAAAGTGTATTGTAATGTAATAACTAAACATATTCATTAGTTTGGTTGTGAGTTATAACATTAAAATAAAACTTAACATTTATTTTAGGAAATATTTTACTCATACAATTATATTTCCTTAAAATTTGTTATTTTTAAATTTAAGAGAGGTATGTGTTATTATTTATGATTTTTTATTTTTATAATTGTTAGATGTATGAGGAAAATTTGTTTATTTGGAAATATATTAAGTTTTAAATTATTGCATTTACTAAGGAATAGCTAATACAACCTTTTAAAGAGGAATAATTATTCCTCGTTTTGAAAAATAACTATTCATAAGGAATGACTATTCATTGTAATAAAAACATAACCAAACTAGAGAATAACTAAATACTAGAAATAACTATTACATTACAGCGTTTATTACAGTGTATCAAACATACCCATAGTGTTTACTTTAAACTCTCACTATTACTTTATTTACAATTTTTTGTTTTCACTTTATCCAAAAAATAGTTTGGTAAATCTGTAGGAATAAGTACCAGACTTGGGTTGTTGCTGTTTGGGTTGTTGCTGGTTTTTTATTTTTTTTAAATATGATTGTATAGTAATATAATTTAAGTAAAGAAATAGTAAAAAAATAAATTAATAATAAAAGTATTAGATGAAAGAGTTTGAATTGTAATTAAATTAAAATTGTTATCAACTTAAAAATTATAGAAGAAGAAGATAAGAACAAAAAAATTATATCTATTTTAAAAAAAATTAAAATTTTTTATGCAATTCGGTGCAGCCACTTAGCGCAATCACGATTTTCAAGCCAAAATTTTATTATATAGTAGTATATGATTTAATTTTATGAATAAAGAGTGGAATCAGTGGATCAGTATCCTGGTTCAATTTAATCTCTACTTTTTCATCAAATAGTCATTTAGAAGTCCACTTCTCTATTTGCCAATCAAATAAAAGATAATTTAAGGATGTGTAATCATAATTTAGACATGAGTTATTAAATGTTAATTTTCTCATAGATCTTTTGGTGACAATAACTAAATAACTTATTAAGATTATCATATACGAAAGGCTCTATAGATTCACATGAAATAAATCTTTGTGTTTGGATAAGTTTTAGTCTTAACTAATGTAAATTTCCGTTACTTTTTAGTTAACAGTGACTTGTCAAAGGACTTGAATTAAAATAATTTTAAAAGTTTAAAATTCTAATAAAACTTTTTGAAATTCAAAGTGTGGGGCCAAAGAATTTAGCAACGTTGGCCCATTTTATACTGAGCTCAAGGCCCATGCTAAGGAAGAAGAAATGTCCGAGGACGAACAAAGAAGGCCCAAATTGCCGAGGAAAATCGCCGAGGACAATCCTGTCCTCGGTCAATCAAGATCATGGAAGAGAAAAGCGACACGCCATCAAAGGCAGCCTCCCAAAACATTTCAAAAAGAAGGACAAGTGCAATGGGCCAGCCATGAGAGCATGGTGAAGGAGCAATTCAAGGAGAAACTGTCACCTCCGTATTAAATGCCCACAACTAACGTTCTGACCGCATTAATGAGGAAATGACTTCTAAACAGTGCTACCTTAGTTACCTCAACTCACAAAACGCCAGAGAGGGCGTCTGATGGGACAGACACTCAAGTATAGACTTCAATGATCGACAAATGCAAGGTCAAGATCGTTTAAAGAGGACTATATAATAGGAGAAACCCACCATAGAGGGGTGGGGGTTGGAAAAAGGAAGAGAAAGCATTATGGCGATCTCAAGAACTCCTGTAACCATTGTCACCCAACATATATACAAAAGTAGAGCTCCTCGGATCGTACCGAGGACAAACTTTTTTTTGATAAACTTAGCTCATTTCTGTTTGATCAACATAAAAACCCATTTTAACTGTTATCCCTTACTAAAGCCTAGCTCTTCGGTCCACTCTCTCCAAATTCATTGTACTGGGTCCACTGGGCCTAGATCTCATTCATTTTTGGACTTGGCCAGAAAATCGAGACCCTACACAAAGTATAGTTCGAAACTATCTTAAATTATGGGGGAATTATTTAATTTATTCAAAATTTTAACAAAGAATAACCACTTTTAAAAAAAAAATTTAACAAAGAATAACCACTTGGTGCATAAAAAAGATAAATATTTAGAACAATGATGATTTTTAAAATAAATGTTTATTATATAGAATATAGAATAAGATTTTTGTGACTCGTTGAGCATTCACATCCCATGATGCTACTCTATCCTATTCTACCATCCCAAAAAGCTACTTTATTAATTCTATCATACCATTTTACAACACTCCTAACATCCCAACTTTTATTTTCCTTTTCTACTAATTAAAATAATATTTTTGTACAATAAAATAATATATCCCAAAATCCTCATCATTTACAATACAACACATTATTTATTCTCTCTCTCATTCTTTCTGTTCAAGAAAGACCACAAATTTACTGAAACCACCATCACCACAAGCCCACCACTGCCGCACTACACACACCTGACACCACCACCACCAAAAACCCATAATCTACCATCAACACCTTTTTTTTTTTTTTTCCCATGGTCCCCACAACTCACGGCAACAAACCTAGACCTAGACCCAAACCCACGGCAAACCCAAACCCACACCCATGACAGCAAACCTAGACCCATACCAATAAACCCACCCCTTCACCACCCACGGCAACCCCCAACCCCGTCATGACTCACCCGATCTCCACAAACCCTAACACAGGCCACAACAACCACAAAAAAAACCTCATCGGAACCCACCTTGTTGATATCCACCTCACCATGCCGCCATGCAGCCACCATCAATCACCGACCTAGACCATGCCTACCTCTGTCGCTACCACCAGTTTCAGGTTTGAGGAGATGAGAGAACAGAACAAGACCACGTTGAGATGGAATGTAAAGAAAAATGAAAGAGAAAGAGAGAAAAGTAATACGTATGAGAGAATAAAATATTATTTAAACTTATACAATCTTGTTACAGTGCCATTCTACATTGTAGCAAAATTGTAAAAAAAATTACAATTCTAAGCATTTGCAATTCCGGATGTGGGAGGTTTTTGAGGAAAAAATGCTAAATAAACCTTACATATGGCATTTAGCATTTCGAATGCGAATGCTCTTAGCCCCTACTTCTACTATTTTATATTATCAAGAGTCTTTTAGCTTTTCTCAACAGCTAAAAATATTTTTTAGCTCAAATGATTGCTACTTTTTTCTTTTTTATATCAATGGCATTAATAGTTCAAAATTCCTCTCCCAGTAATTGTAATTATTGAATTTAAAAAGAAAAAAAAAACTTTTTTTATAATAATCTTCTCAAGTCAAGTCCTTGATCACAGCACAAGTCCAAGTACTGGTGTGGTATTGTTAAATTTTGATGGACTTAAATTAATTAGATAAAATATGATTACATTTTCTTTATAAAAAAATAATTCTTCCAAATAATAATAATAAAAAGATAAAAACGATCGGAAAAGTAAAAATAGAAGAAAGTGTATTATTGTCAAGAACTTGAAATATTTTCATTAAAAAGAACTAGTAATTATAATTTTATTAATATATATGCGCACAGTATTGGCAAATTTGATACGTGAATTGTGACGAGAATAAAAAAAAAAAACCCACGTAATGAGATGTGACATGAAATGATTACCGTAGAGATACGCTGGTATATATCGGTAATACCAGTACCACAGTCTGCAACAAAAGCAAAGAATCTGTGAAAAGATTTAAAAAAACAAAAAAAAAAAAAAAAAAAATTTTGCCATTCTTGGATTGGATTGGAGGAACTGAGGGGCTGAGAAATTTGCCATCAATGGTGGTGGCGGTTTGGTGATGGTTGTCAGCTTGTCAATCTCATAATAGTACTGGAATAGTATAGTTTTTTGCTGGCTTGAGTCCGACAGGTTCATAATTTCAAAGGGTTTTCGTCATCATCAAGAGTCTAGGGAGGCACCGAATGGATGTAGATGTGAAAACTTTGTCAGATTTTTTTGGCTTTGCCTACATTTGCCCACCCTATATCTGCAAACCCCATCAAATACTTCAATGCGCAATCAAATCTCTCTCTGTGTATGGGAACTGCCGAACTGTGGTTTGGGAATCACGCAAAAGTGGCCGACTCCAGGCACATTATATGAAGAGAATTATGATGTAAAACTTTAATTGGGTGTGGAATCCGCGTCGTAGCTGCTTCAAACACGGAACATTTTTTTTTCTTTTTTTGGTTCCATCCTGAAAACTAATTACTCTTCATGACCAGTGAGCTTTTGTAAGGTGAATTACTAGTTTAGAGAGATTTTTTTTTTTTTTTTTTTAATGCAGGTAGTACTTAGGCTCGAACTAAAGAATACACTCAATTAAATTTGGAATAAGCACTTCAAGACCGAGTGCTCAATCACTCGGCGAACCTGAAACAAGTACTTCGAGACTTAGTCAAACACAGAACATTGTCTACAATATTTTTGTACTTGTGTATTAGTTTAGTCTTTTTTTAAATAAAAATAAAAATAAAAATTATGAGACACTCAAAAATCTTTTATTTATTTTTTTTAGTTTCAATCTAAACACTAATTTAGTTATCTTTTATCTATTTATGCTTTTAAATTTTATTCTTGATTTGTATTATAATTTCTAGACATTATTTTTAGTCATTAATCATGAATTTAATTTATTTGATCCAATAATGCTCTTAAATAAATGCTTACCAATATTTCAAAATATAAATAAAAATAGACTAATGCTACAAATACAAACTATTTTACAATAAATAAAAATGTGATGTTAGTGGTAGATCCAAATTAAAACTAGTAAGAATTTGTCGTATCAATAGTTTGTAAAATATTGTAAAATAGTTTGTAACTGTAGCATTACTCATAAAAATACATTTAATAATTACTTAATATGCATATTTTCACCATGTTATGTCCTAATTTTTCCAAAATAATTGTTGTAAGGACCAGATTTGAACTCGTAGCCCACTACGTGGATGGACTCAAGCCCAAAAAGCCCAAAACAATAAATTTATAGAGAGTGTGTTATAAAACACTGGACTTTAGTTGATCAAACAAACATTGGAATATATTCAGAAAATAAGGGAATGAAAAGAAATAGGGTTCTATTGAAGAAAAATAATCCTTGGCAAGGTCTGAGGTGCACTATTCTTGTATATTATTCTCAAGTTAGGTTACAAGTTTGGTTCCTGAATGCTACAATGTTTCTTCTTGTGATTTCTGATCCCCCCCTCTTGTTGCTTTCTTTTCCTTTTATATCATCCTCTCCTTTCCTTCCCACTTCACACGTGCATGCTAGATAGTTCTTGTGGATACTTGTCCTATCATCCATTTCCATTAGTCATCACGTAGTAGCTGTAAGGCTGTAATTTACTATTCAGGTATCACCTCTACATTAATACGGCCAGGGTGTTAGCTACAGTGCATTTAATGTGAAGGTATCAGCTTTCCTCCTTAGATATTTCAGGGCATTGCCCTGTTCACCACTCTTTCAATGCTTATCAACACCGACAAGACTTCTTGGAACTTCATTCCGAGTGACTGACAAACTTTTTAGACATTGGCATTGGTTAGCCGAGGACGAATTTATCCTCGGCCTATCCCTTAAGCCATTATGGTTAAAGTTAACCTCTATTTACCAATACATCCTTCATTAAATAGGATTTCTCGTCCTCAAATTAGACCACAGACTCATAATATGAGCAAATGATGGGCTCCCAAGCCCAATATCCCTGCAATTGTGTTACTGTGCGTTGTACCCATACTTGTATCCATGTTTTAAGTACTTGAAAGTCTATTTTTAGTTCAGATTTTGTTTTTCTTTTCAATATCAATTAATAATGTAGTAAAAGTGCTGGAGTTAAGACTCAAGAATATGTTCAAAAGGATCAAACTATGATAATGATAATCAATTAAAATAAACTCAAACTTATATATAAATAAATATAAATATAAATGTGTGAAAAATACGAAACTTAATTTTCTAATACTATAATATGCCTCATAAATGTATTTAATAGAAAATAATGAACTTTATTACGTATATACACACAAGATTTTAAAATAAATATATTTAATAGAAAATTGGTTAACATTTCCCAATTATATATAGATGGTATGCTAAATATTTAAGAAAAAAAATTAGATAAAGCTCCTTAGGTGTTATATCTTAGGTTCCCAATTAAATTTAGCCATATGTTTACATTGACAAATGTGCCACGTGGTCGAACTTAATTGTCTTTGGAAAAAAAAAAAACATTATTTTAGTTGTATTTATCAATAGACTGAATGCAACTACGTGTTTAAATTAATGGTGAAATTACACTTTACCACATTGAACTGTACCTTACATTACATTTTGTACTCTAAACTATTTAAAAGTACAGTTTGCACTCTAAATTATGACTATTATTACACTTTGCACCCCAACATTAGTTTTACTGTTAAGTTAAATGGAAATATAAAGCACTTGACTTGCACATTTGTATTGCTTAAGTGACACAGGCTTAAAAGACCTAAACCCCATCTTCCCAATCAATTAAAAACATAATTTTTATCAGAGAGAGAGAGAGAGAGAGAGAGAGAGAGAGAGAGAGAGAGAGAGAGAGTCTCTCTCTCTCTCTCTCTCTCTCTCTCTCGTGCATCAGCCTTTATCCCCTAATCAAAATCCCTGCAACCCTAAATCCCCAAATCAAAATCATATTTGGTAGTTTTGATTGTGTATATGCTGCTATAAATCATATTTGGTAGTTTTGATTGTGTATATGCTGCTATGAGGTTGTTATAGCTTGGTCATGGTCCTTATGGAAGTGTTGTGAATGATACTAGGGAAGAGAATTGATGAGGCAAAAAAAAGGGCGTGGGAATCGTGAACTGCTCTAAAATGCAAAGTAGTTGGAATCTAATAGAGAACGATTTTAGTTTTTGTGGTGAGAAGGGGCTTGGGTTAAGGGGTGAGCCACGCTAGTGGCAATCAAATAAAGAAAGGGAAAAAAAGAAAAAGTAAGTAATCAATTAACACACAATGGTGGAGCAGTTGGCAGGGGCTAATGCGCAGCACAAGAGAGAGCTAGAAAAAAAGAAGTTTTGTTTTTAATTTATTATGAAGAGAGTGTTTTGGTCTTTTAGGTTTTTTCCACTTAAGCAATACATATGTGCAAGTCATGTGTTTTATATTTCTATCTAATTTAACAGTAAAACTAATGTCAGCGTACAAAGTGTAACAATAGCCATAGTGTAGGGTGCAAATTGCGCATTCGTATAGTTTATGGTACAAAGCGTAATTTAGGGTATAATTTAATTCAAATAAATTAAATTATAATTTCCCTTAAATTTATTTGAATTTGAAGATATTGAGATACACCACTTCTGGAGCGTATAAATTTATATAAGAAACAATTTATTTGGAATGTTTATTGTGGAAATGTATATGTATATATATATATATTGGAATATGGCATCATTTCTCATGTTTAACAATTTTAACAACAATTGAAATAAAGCAAATTAAATAACTAATGTGCATTGATAATAGCTTAATTTTGCATATTTATATCATTGTTAGAAAGTACTATCATACTTATTTTGAGTTAATTCATGCATTTTATATTTGGTTTTGGAATAATGTTGAATAATCAATTTTGTACTTAATTGAATTTTATTGCGTAAATTTGTCTTCTGTAGGAGAATGGAATTAAATAAATGAATTTGTGCAAAGAAGAAAGCTAATGGACTTTACTTTTACAAGGGCAATGATGAAGTTAAAGAAGGCCAACTCAATTAAATTTAAGTCCAATTGGAGCAAGAAATCAAAGAAAATTTACACCAAATCCAAGTGTAATTCGGATTAGGATTCCAGCCTGCATATCAATTAGTATTTTGGCATAACTTTTGGCTTAGACGATCAATCGAGATGATTCAAGTTGGGATGGAAAGTTAGCTTAAAGAGCTACAACTTTGTAGTTTAGAAAAAGTCTGAATTCTGATGTTAAATGGGCCAAAATTGTCAATTAAGTGAAGCCTACAAATTTGGGATTTTCTCAAAACGGAAATTCAACTTATAATAGGATTCATTGACCTATTTAAAGGCTCTTTAGGGCAAAGTTCAGAGGAGGCAACTGCTAGGGCTGGATGCAAAACAAAAAATTGAAGTAAGAGGCAGTGCTGCATGTGACTTCTCTGTAACTATTTCTTTCTCTATTTATTTGTCTAGTATAATGTTTTGTGTTTTATTTCAATTTCCATGAGTAACTAAATTTATAATTAGGGCTGAGGTTGAAACCTTGTTAAGGATTATCAGTAATATTTATGTGATTTGATTTTTCCCACTATAGTTGTTCTTTAATGATTTAAATTGTTCTTACTTCATATCAATTGACTAAGATGAGATTCTAGATATGAGTTCAATCATGTTTTTCTCATGATTTAGGATTTTTCTTAACTAATTGATGCTTGGTTTATTATTTATTGATTTTAAAATTGGATATCTCTTGTGATTTGTTTGGCTACGGATACAACTGATGATTTGATTTTATACTTAAGAAGTAAAGAAGAACATGCTTTTGATTTTTAAAATAAGGATTTTAATGAGAATATTTTTCATGATAGCAAGATTGATTTCTAGATTATCATGCAGTAGTTGGGAAAAATTAATAATCATAAATATATGTTAATATGACTTACAAGATGGATTTCAAAACTTTAATTTCTTTCTTTAGAATGTTTACATCTCTTTACTGCTTTATATTATATTTTTGCTTAGTTTAATTATTTGCTTAGTATATTTAATTTCAAACAACCAATTTTTATTAAACTAGATTAGGATTAATTTGGTTAAGATTTGATTAATTTTCTTACGTTCATTCAAGTCCATGTGGCTTCGACTTTGTTCTTGTCAAGCTATATTTCGGTACAGTTCGTACACTTGCGAGTACTTTAAAATTTCACAATAATAACCAATGTAATCAATAGTATAATTGTTTGGTTGACAACAATCAAATTAAAGAAAATTAAATAACGTATGCAATCAATATAGTGTGTATATATGTATATATTATCATATCAAAAATAATAATATAAATTTTTTTGGTTAAATTAGTCAAAATAATTATGTATTTGTAAATTTACTAATATAATTGTTCTCTTTTGTAGTATAAGAGCATTACATAAATGATTTTCAAAAAATAGCCACTGAGTTCGTGTGTGCTGCATACAATAAGGCTAATGACTTAAGGCTAATTTATTTTTCCCAACTTATTTATGTACAAGTTTTAAATTCTCATGTTTTTTTTTTTTTTGGTTGAGAAAATCATGTTTTATTAGTTAATTTATATAAATGTGTCTCACTTTTAAAATCAAAATCATGGTGGCCAAAACAAATTACCCAAATGGATACTAAGAATAATTAAAGTGAAGAATGACATACTCACAACATGTTAGGAAATACAATTTAACGGACGAGCAAAACTATTATGTTATTTGTGAGTTTGAATGACAATTGTGAGTTAATTCCCATAGTTCAAGAAATTAAATAGGGGATACTCATACTATACAAACAAATAATTGGTATTGTATACAAGATTTATTCATAATGTTTTTAACATTTAACAATATAATTTTTTTATATAAAATTTATAGTCTTATTGTTAATATCACTTGGAATATTGGAGAAAACCCAGTAATATGCAGAGAAAGGAAAAAAGTAATGCGTTGAAGGAGAAAAATCTGGTGGTTTTGAGCACAACATCAACAACCAACTACGAGCTGAATCCAAGACTTTGTGATAATTGTATGTATCGTTTGCCACAATCGATATTGCCTCCGTGCTAGTCTGCGCTCGATGAGTGAGAGCAAAAGAGGGTTGCGGATTGTGGTTTGGCCTACACCGACACGACTGAGACCAAGAGAGAGGATTGCGGATTGGGGGTTTGGCCTACATTGACGTGATTGACGCAAACACTAGTATGATGGTTTCTAATATGGAGTTTTCTATGGTTTATACAAACAAATAATTGATATTGTATGCAAGAATATTTATTCATAATGTATTTTGCGTTTATGAATCCTCTATGATAAAAAACAAGCACACAACCATTGTTTTGGTTAGTTATTATTATAATACAAGTATTAGCATTATTTTTTGATCTTACATTTTCATAGTTGATTTGTGAAAACAATTTGCTACCAGTACCGTGCGCAGTTCCTTACTCGGTCCGAATTCACAGTATTTTTTGTTCACTCATTGTCTAGAAAACATATAATTACAAAAAGATTTGTTCTTTTACCTTAAAATTCTGTGTCTCAAAATATGAGATCATATCCTTCCAATTCTCCATTGTTTTGGTTAAGTTGAAACTACGGAGTATAATAGAATACATGCTGTGAATTTGTTAAAATGAGGGGAATAAAAAATGGAAAGTTCTATAAGTTCATGCTTATTGTATCTTAGGGTAAAGACATGCGGAAAGGGACAACAACGAAAAGGTGAGAACACTAATTTCACTGGTAATTGGTTGGAGAGAGGATAACACTCATTTCACAAAAAGGCGTTCATCCTTATCATCTCTACCGTAAAATTCGTAATAATTTGAGGAATATATATATATATATATATTGATGGTGATTCACAAGAAGTAGTTTCTGTCCATAATGGTTGTCCAAGACAATCTTTAGAGAGGAGAAATGAGAAATGTGCACCACAAACATTGAATAAGGATGTCCAAGCATGTCACTAGTCATCCAAAGAGATTCTGGTCGTTCACACCATAAGAAGGTATGGACGATCAATAAACACTTTTATTGAAATTCTAAATGTTTTCTACCGATCACAAATAGTAAGATTACGATCCCTCATCTCGGAACATAGGGTGAATCCCCCGACATTCACTCCACGCTCCCCACTAAGTCCCCATATCTCCTATGATGTTAGCGGCACCTAACAAGTAAACCCACCCCAAACTCTCTATAAAAGGGACCTAATTTTACCAGCCCAAGGTATATTCTACTATTCATCCACTCACTAAACTGTAGTTCTAGAGAGAAAATTGACTTAATCGTTGGAGAGTCTTTGACCGATTTATTCCGATCACCTTTGATAATCTCTTTCTTTCTTTTCAAGTCATCAAACCGCCGTTGAAGCCCAAAACATTCATCATACTAGTTTCACACATCATATATATATATATATATATGTAACTGTTCCTTGTTTAGAACACTAACAAATTTTAGTTAGTCAAATATAAGTAATATATATTGTACATTACACGTACGTCTTTTTTTTTTTTTTTTAATTATATTCATTGTACCAAACAAAAATACACTAAAACATATTTAGAATTTTTTTAAACATATAAAACACATATTAAACATTTTTCTCATTTATACGTGTACAAAGATATTTCAATTTTACTGCTATACTTTTTTCCATAGTATACTTATTTATTTTAATACGGTGAGTCATTACCTATGTAATACTTTTTTTTTTTTTGATAGGTTATGTAATACTATTTACAATTCAACTATTCTATAAGTAAAGATATAAATTAATTTTCTTCTCTGATTTAAATAGGGATGGCAATTTTTACCCGGCCCGGCCCGACCCTAATGGGCCGGGTTTTACCCGGTCCGATTAGAAATAAGGTCGGGTATGGGTTTAAAAAAAAAAAACCCGAAGCAGGTCCAGGTCGGGTCCGGGTTTTATTAAAAAAACCTGAGACCCGACCCGAAACCCGGCCCGGTAAAAACCCGGTTCATTGAAATTACTAAAATATCCTAATATATATATACCTAAAATGTTCTAACCTAATTCCCATTTCTTCTACACTCACTCACTCAGCAGCCTCCCTACACTCCCTCCCTCTCAATCCGACACAGTCCTACACTGTGAAAACCACCAAAAACCCAAACGGCGAGATACCCAACCACCAAATCACAACACCACCGCCTCACCACCATCGTCACAAACCCCACCCTCGAGCTGTCGCCGTTTTTCTTCACCAAATCGGAGCTGTCGTCACTTTTCTTCACCAAATCGGAGCTATCGTCGCTTTTCTTCGGGCTTGACCAAACTCAGACACGCCGTTGACTCTTCCTGTCGAGCTGTCGCCATTTTTCTTCAGGCTTGACCAAATCGGAGAGCATCAGTTATTCAACTTCAGCCTTCAGTCAAATCGGAGAGGATTAGCTTCAGCCAAATCGAAGAGGATCAGATTTTCTTCAGGTATTTACTTGAGAAGATACCTTTATTGATGGTGTTGGGTTTCTCGGATTTTAGAGACAGATAGAATGAGAGATGGTGTTGGTTTTTGATTTTTTGGGTGTAAATGTGTAATCCAAGACCATTTTGATTTTATGAATATTGGGCTTGCTTTGTAACAAAGTTGATTTTGAATCTGATCATTTCCATTGTAATCATTTCCATTGCAAATGGGGTTGATGAGTTGTGGAGTACAATGATAATGCATGAAGCTCTACTTTGCTTTTTTTTAATTGCTTTTAATGTTAAGGTTAATTTTCTAAAATTGACTCTGCCACGTTAATTATTTAGGCTTGAATATGCAGGCTTAATGTAGGCAAAATTTTGATTTTATGAATATTGGGCTTGCTTTGTAACAAAGTTGATTTTGAATCTGATCATTTCCATTGTAATCATTTCCATTGCAAATGGGGTTGATGAGTTGTGGAGTACAATGATAATGCATGAAGCTCTACTTTGCTTTTTTTTAATTGCTTTTAATGTTAAGGTTAATTTTCTAAAATTGACTCTGCCACGTTAATTATTTAGGCTTGAATATGCAGGCTTAATGTAGGCAAAATCTGGGCTTAAATCTAGGCTTGAATCTGGGCAAAATTTGAGCTTAAATCTGGGCTTAAATTAAAATTTGGGCTCAAAATTTTTTTTTTCCGGTTGGGCTCTGTTTGGGCCCAATTCCTAAACAGGGCCCGCGGGGCCCAGCTGGGGCGGGTCCAGGCTCCGGGAAAAACCCAGTACCCCAAACGGGCCAAGTCCGGGTTACGGGTCTTGCCCCGCAGGTCGGATCTGGGTATGAAAAAACCCGGCCCGAACCCGACCCGTCGCCATCCCTAGATTTAAATGAGATTTGAAAATTATCTATTGTTAAATTTTATAATTCTTTTTGAGCGGTTCAAATCCATACATTATTATGATTTTTATATATAAAAAAATTATTTAACCCAATCAAATTTGATAGGTGTTGCCCCATCAGTTTTATTGTTTTACAGTTTTTTTTATCGTATGTATGCTTTGCGTGAGAGAGAGGGATTGATATCACAACCATCCTCCTTTAGTAAGTAAAAAGAATCAGGTAGTACATTTCAGCGGCAATCTACAAGCAGCTTGGTTATATGACCGATTGTCTGTGTTTGCCTAAAGGCAAAGATGGTGTACTTCGGCTTGCGTCGGTGGCAATTTGGAAGACGACTAGAACGCAACAGTTGCATATAATTGGACACAATGCCAATCAAAATAAGCAAAAGATGCTGCCTGAATATTGATTCACCATACAACACACCAGGAAAAAAATAAATAAATAAATAAATCCTGATCAAAATATAAGTAATAACCAGCACGGCAAAAGTTTCAATACCTGTTATATACACAGAAATATTCAAAAACTTCCCATGTCACCAGATCATTGATTTACTGAAGTATAAACAAAATCCGTGGCCCTGGCTCAACCATATGTGCTCAGCTGTAACTTTTCACAATATTTGTCCAATACAACTACCCAGGATACATCAAACATGTATACAACCAAAAAAAGAAAAAGAAAAAATATTTATGTGATTTTACATCTTTAACAATGCAAGAGGGTGTTGTTAAACAAATGATATGGCTATCTGCAAACTATTTCTCGTAAATCAGTAATATCTCATATTACGTAATGGATTTAGACTCCTCAAAACCTATTTACCTTTTATTCCTTTGAAAATTGGTGAATATTGGATGTCTAATGCAGGAAAGGTGGGTTGATTCTGATGACCCCTCATCAAGTTCCTCCTCCCAATATTCATTAACAATCTCACCACTGCAAGTCCCCAGTCAAAAAGCTCCGTATAAAGCCATAAAAAATTATCTAAATGGCTCTCAAGATACATATGATGGGCTTCAAACCACTACTGTGCTAGAACGAGCTATCCTTTGAGCTTCTTCCAAGTCCTTCAGAAACCTGCTTTTTTTGGCCAGAATGATTATTGGATCAGAGGAACATCATGTAAAGAAAGGATGGTTTCCACTTAACTACATTCCATCGATTGACTAAACTAGCCTAAAATTATCACTATATAATTAAACATATCCTATACATATGACAAAAGTCTAAAATAAATACAATTTATGGCGATTTGTGTTAGTTGAGATTAAGTTCAGTAAAGTGTGACTGAAGTTATATGCTAGACGTCTGCTTAACAACCTTCCAATCTCTAGGCCTGGGTCAAAAATGGAACTTTAAAAAAATTTTGACTTCTAAATTTTAAGAAGCTACATATCATTGCATGCTAGTAACCTACATGGGATGAATAATGCCAAACCCAAATCCACAAGCACAACAAAGTTTCACCAAGTGTCAAATTAACCTGAAGCAATCCAACCCACAACTACATTCTCAATTTTGCAGCTGATGCAAGAAAGATGAAGGCCATAGAAGTTTGCATTTAAAGCCAGTGTGTGCCAATCATGAACCACAGATAGCATGCTTCTAAAATCACAATGATGATTCCAAAGCATACATACCTCTTAGAATTCAGAACCACAGAACCACCAAGTATAAAACGAATTCCAGAATTGCTGGCATTTTGTAGAGCAACAGAACGTGACTCTTCATATGTCGTCCCTCCAACAATGAATATGACTACTTCCTGTGGCCTGCTCAAAGATGAAGTGTTTATCATTCAAGCTATATTACCCAAAACCTTTCGAAAATCTTTATTTGAAGGCTATAACTTTCACTTTAAAGGCTATCTCAAATGTAAATTAACATTCAATCCTACAATAGTCTGTCCATGCTTGAAAAGCCTTTATTGTAGGATGTAATAGCAAAATGAAGGGGAAAGATAGGAGACTTTAGTAAATATGGTAGAGAACCTTTTTTTTATTTTTATAGGTAACAAAAATTTTTGTTAAAAAAGGACTACTTTATGCAAAAAACATAAATCAGCCAAAGATTACAAAATCAAAAAGACAAAAACAAAAACTATATACAAGAAAGAAGCATATCTACAAACATCAGGACAGATTCACTAGATGTGAGTCCCCAAACCCAAGACCAATCAAACAAGTTGCCAACAAAGGAGGCAAGCAGCTGATTGTCTTAATTCTCCACATCCTCGAAAGTATGACTATTAAGCTCCCTCCAAATACACCACATCAAACACAACGGAATCAAATTCCAAATGTTGGACAAGTGTTTCCCAACCAATTCTTCCATCCAAAAAGAAGATATATCACTAGGGGAAACCCAAGAGATCCCAAGGAATCTAAGGACAAAACACCATAATTGATTTGTCTTCTCACAATGAATCAATGAATGATCCATAGTCTCTCCACTATACCTCCTCAAATTATCACTAGTAAATATCTTCTCCCAAGCCGCAATCCAAACAAAGAATGAAACCCATCTAGGTACATTGACCCCCCAGATAACTTTCAAAGGAAAATGATCAAAGAGGAACTTCTTAGTGTATTATAATACAAGCAAATATCAAATTCCCCTTTCTTCTTCAGCACCCACCACAATTGATCCCCACCCTCCCTAGCAGGAGTATTACACACCAAAATACGAAGAAAGTCCACTACTATCTCCAATTCCCAATCGTTAAAGGCATGATTAGGGGCATATATATCTGATTTTCACGTTGACATCTACTTCTAGCTTACTATTACTTTTGTTTCAGGAATTTATAAACATTTGCAATCTCATATCTTAGTCCTTTTTTCCCCTTGTTTTAGCATTTTCTTATTGGTAATTGCACAAGCTCACCCTCCACCTAGCTCTTACTAGGGGAGGAGATTCTCTTTAAGCTAGACCTCATTGGTTTTAGTGTTTCTTTTGTACATGTTAATTTTATTTCTTTTGGGTCTTCTTTTTGTAAAGATCCCATGTACTAGGATTGTGCCCCTTTTTGCACTTTCTTAATGAAAACTATTACTTATATAATTTTTTAAAGCGTTTTCCTTGCAGACCTCCCATGCACTAGGATTGCTCTTTTTTTTTTTTTTTTTTTTGTGAATGTAAATCCTATGGTTAGCATTTCTCCTCGAATTTTGATCGGGATACTCTCACTTAGTTCCGCCTCCTATATAAGGCGCTGGGTGGGTTTATTTTTCACTTCACAAATCTGCAAACTCTTAAGATTTCTCAAACTCTCAGGCTTTCAAGACTTCCCAAATCTCTTAACTCTTAATAAGCTCCTGAAGTGTCACATGTTCTTACTCTCGTAAGTTCTCACATTCCTAGGTTCTTTTCTTCTCAGCCAGTCTTCTCAACCTTCTAACCTTTACTCCCTTTTCAAAAGTATTTCTCTCATTTCCCTTTAATTTGTTTAGATGGATAGATTCAAGCACCTTATAGATTTTCTCGTCGGTATGGAGGGCTTTTGGGCCAAGTACAACATTCCTCAGAGAGTTTCCTGTGGTATTGTACTCTAGACTAGGTGCTTACACAAAGGAACGAATGGGAGGTTATCATTCCCATGATCGCCTTCATAGAGGGAGGAATGACGTCCTCGTGGGTAGGGTAATTAGAGATTACTTAATTGTCCATAGGCTGTGTCCTCACCAATGCGCGCCCAATCTATTTAGAGTCTTAGGTAGTGTTGATGCTCTCAACGAGCAAATGGGTTTAAGACTCACCTAGCACGACGTCATCTATATGTACGAATGTCATTTGCTTGCTGACTTGGGGTATTACCTAAAGTCTAAGTCCTCAATTGTTAGGCTTGTATCGTGTCTTCCCAAGTCCAACAATGGCATGAAAGACGACTACCTAATCGCCTCTAGGGAATGGCATGACGGTTTTCATTGCCCAACTTGGGAGGGAGAGCCAGGTGGGGTGCCCAAGGGTTAGGTCCCCTGACCCGGGATTTAGTTCTTTAGTTTTGCTACACTTCCCTTTAGCATTTCATTTCTTTTTTATGATGAGTTTTATCGGTCTAACTGTGATTTTTCTCCTCAGCTGTTTTTGTAGATAAAAGGCACGTAGCGCCTAGCCTCAATTTCGTCAATGTTGCAAACCTCAACAGAGTCCTAAGGTCCAATGTGTTTATGAGTGAGAACAGGTAGTTGAGAGTGGTCCACCTTATTCTAGACTTAGAGCTGTTATCGGACAATTTCCAGGATGTAGGTCATGCAATCAGGGCAGGCGACCTTCGACTCTGCAAGATTGATGTCTCTGTACCTGGATTCCTTGCTTGAGAAGACGTTGTGCCAGTTGAGCTGCCTCCCCAACTTGCTCTCCCTGAAGTAGCGGCTTTGAGGGAAGAGATTGCTTTCTCACGTCTATCACTCGAGAAAGAAATAGACTAATTTCAACTTGAGGAAGAGAGGGAGGAGCAGGGAGATCCTGTCATCCACATATCGGACGCAGAGGACGAGTTTGACAAGATTTCAGGTGTTTGCACCCCAAGCCTCGTAGTTGCAAAAATAGACGACATCTTTGAAGAGGAAGAAGAAGAGATGGCCTTCAACCCGAGGAAAGGCCTGAAGGATCTCCTCACGGGGAGGAATAAGGGGTCATCCTCTAAAGAGGCCTTAAAGTCATTGTATTGGGCTTTTTGGGCCTAGATCCTTTTACCTCTTGGGCTTAGGACTCAAACCGTGTCCTTACATAGATCATTTAATAAATAATATCCGATTAACACAAAATTTGGCATGTGTAGTAAGAACGTAAAAAGTATGTAATACAATGGTTCAATTTTAAAAATATATTGTAATGTTTATTTTATTGAGTAAGGTTGTAGGCTGTAGCCTTAGGCTACAACCCGTTTTGTAATTATACTTTGTCATTACTTTAAGTACTATATTTAAATTTTACCCAATTACAATTACGTGTAAACTATAAAGTATAAACTAAAGAAAAATAATTTATTAAAAGACCAATTTTTTTATGGAAAATATTTGGAGAGAAATCCTTCAAATGGGTGGTTACAATGCTATACAAAATATTGTTGGGAATTTTTGTTAATCATCCTTTGTTATTGGTTAGCTCCAGTGCTTCTCAACCCCTTGGCTTACTTGTCCCTGCATTGTAGCCTAAGTCCCTAAACTAGGCTAAAGATCTTAGATATATCTATTTTTCTCTTATATTTATTTATTTTGTAGTCATATATATATATATATATTTTTTTTTTTTTTTTTCAAAAATTTCTAGGTAGTAAATCTTCTGATTCTTTAATATTTTTTGGCCTTTGGAAAATTTTAATATCTGAAACCAATTGGTAGATGTTTCGCAAGATATTGCACATTCAAACAATGATTTCTTTATCAAATCATAACAAAAATTGAAGTGAAACAGGAGAAATTCATAAAATGGTATAGTTTCATAATTAATTTTAAATTTATATAATTATTTTAGTCTACCACAGTAGGTTCCCGTGCATAACATGAGTTTGTGACTAGTTTTTTTTTTTTTTAATATTTCCAAAAACAAAATTTTGAAAATAGAAACATAATACACTGCGAAGAAGTTTTTTTTGAAAGAAACAAATAAATTTGAAACTTTAGAGTCTGTTTGGTTCATTAGTTTTCATGACTCAATTCTCTATTTTATAACTCAATTATAAAAAATGGTGGGACCTATAGCAAAATATTTGTTTGGTTGCACAATTTCTCTGTTTTCATAACTATGTTTCCAACACTCAATTCTCTGATTTTTGAGTTATGAGTTATGGAAACTGAGAATACATTTTGACTGTTTTCAGTTTCCAATTCTCATAACTCAATGACATTTTTGTAATTAAACACACATGAGGAACTCACTCAGCCGCACCTTTTGATCAAAACAACTTCTCTTTTTTCTTTCTTTCTTTCTTCTCCTGAGTTCGGTCTCCCTGTGTTCTTCCTCCTTTTTTTTTTTCCCCCTTTCTTCTCCTGAGTTTGGTCTCTCCTGTTCTTCCTTTTTTTTCCCCATTTCTTCTCTTGAGTTCGTTCTTCCCCTTTTTTTTTTTTTCTTTTTTCTTTTCCTTTCTTCTCCTAGGTTTGGTCTCCCCTGTTCTTCCTTTTTTTTTTTTCTTTTCTTTTCCTAGGTTCGGTCTCTCTGGTGTTCTTCCCTTTTTTTTTTCTTCTTCTTCTTTCAGTGGGTTCGGTGATTTGGGTATCTTTTTTTTTTTTCTTCTTTCACTGGTTCGGGTTTGTAGGCATTGAAAAAAAAAAAAAAAGCTGCACCTATGACAGGTATGGGGCCCATAAATAGTGTAAAAAATATTGAGTGATAGAAATTGAGTAATGGTGCCAAACAACCTTGGTATTTTAGAGTGATGAATGATGAGTGATGAGTAATGAATAATAAGTAATGAGTGATGAAAATTGAGTGATGAAAAATGTGGAGCCAACCAGCCTCTTAAAAATTCAATCAAACTTTAGGCGGTGGAATTTGCATTTTACTATTATTTTTATTACACAAAATCATTACACTTTGCAATACAAGTCTATTACCTAATTATACTAGTGTTACTGTTAGCCAAAGCAGTTTCTTAAAAAAGAAAAAAAGAAAAAAAAAAGAGGTTGTGAGCCTAAGCCGGAACTGCTTTCGGTCAGCACCCGTCCCTCAGCCGTTGGCCGTCGACTTTCCCCTTCCCTTCTTGGCTGGAGAAAGTGAGACAGACAATTTCAAGGGTAATAATGGCCTTCGTAACCACCGTATAAGCCCGTTGCCAGCTCAGTGAGTCTCTGCTCTCTTTTCTATTTTGTTTTTCTTTGGTTGCTAAGTTTAAATTTATTTGTATTTCAATTTTCATCCAAACTTGAGTTGTAATTTAATTTGTGTTATGAAACCTACAGGTTGTACTACTTCTGTTGTATCCAAAAGCATGCTTTAGTATAAGTTGAGTAATTGTTGGTGTTTAAATGTTTATGTAGTTTTTTTTATTATTTTTTTATTATTTTATTTATTTAGGTATTTTGAGAATTAGTTTTGATGAATTTGGATGAGTTTATTCTGGTACACTCTCTAAATTTCTCATCTTCTCTCTCTAGAATTCTTGCTCAATAAGTTATTCTAGTACTACAGTCTTGCTAGTCATTGATATGTAGAAAAGAAAAAAAAAGAAAAAAACTTACATTTGTCTTTTTTTTTCCCTTCGTGATTGTCATAGTGGCAAAATGTGACTATTTATTTTTTGTTGAAATTGAAGCAAAATTGAACATAGTTTCATTATGTATTTGTTGGGTTGTTTCTCATATCAACTGGGGTTTCCAAGTTTTGAATTCTAAGTTTTGGGCGTGGTGTGTAATTGCATGAGCCTGGGTGAAATGCAAAAACTTTTAGCTCCTCAAGTATGAACAATGAAGGGCTTTAGACTCTATTGAATTTGTAATGTATTTATTTGATTCTAATTTCTGTGTGTTTTTAACGGACATAACAATAGTATAATTTTGTTTACTTTTTGGGTAGGTGAGTGCCGATAGCCTTAAATGGCAAGGCGTGTCCATCTTCTTCCCAAGTTCTTCCTCGCTGCTCCAACCAAACCCCAAAATCCCATCTCAGTCCCTCTCTCCCAATCCCTCTGCTCAGCCTCTACCCCTGAAGACCCTACTAAAACCCCAACAGAAAATCAGAACCCGACCACCCTTCATGAAAAACAACGCCTTGATCAAGTTCAAAAGCTCCGAATCCTCCTCCAACATGGCCGAATGGAAACCGCTCATAGGCTCATCAAAACCCTCGTTCACTACAAAGATCCATTCTCTTCGCCCTCTGATCTTTTCACCCTCTTTTCCCTCTCTTCACCCTCCATGAAGCCTGCTTTCTCTGACGTGCTATTGTTGGTTTGTTCAGAGTCCAAAATGACAACCGAAGCCACAGAATTGTATTCCTTAATGAAGAAAGATGGTACTTTTCCTTCTTTGGCTTCTTTCAATATGTTGCTTGAGTCATTGGTGGCTTCAAAACAGTTTAAGAGAACACTGGATTTGTTTTCGGAGTTTTTGGAGTCGGGTATTCGACTTGATAGGTTCACGTATAGTAAGGCAATTCTGGCTGCGGTGAAGTTGGGGGACTTGAATAGGGCCTTTGAGTTGCTGAATAGTATGAAGAATAGCAGGGTGAGTCCTAATGTGTTTGTTTACAATGTGTTGCTTAGTGGGTTGTGTAAAGAGAAGAGAATGAGGGATGCGGAGAAGGTTTTTGATGAAATGCTGAAGAGGAAGTTGGTGCCGAGTTTGGTTACATATAATACATTGATTGATGGTTATTGTAAGGTTGGGGAATTGGAGGGTGCCTTTGGTTTGAGAGAAAGGATGAAGGCGGAGAATGTGGAGCCGAGTCTTGTTACGTTCAATTCATTGCTTAGTGGGCTTTGTCGGGCACGGAGAATGGATGATGCCAAGAGGGTGTTGGAAGAAATGGAGGCCCATGCATTTGTGCCAGATGGATTTACTTATAGTATTCTATTCGATGGGCATTTGAGATGTGGTGATGATGAGGCTTTATTGGCTTTGTATGAAGAAGCAATTGGAAAAGGTGTAAGGTTTAACAACTATACTTGTAGCATTTTGTTAAATGCGTTGTGCAAAGAAGGGAAGATGGAAAAGGCAGAGAAGGTATTGAAGAAGCTAATTGAGAATGGACTTGTTCCAGATGAGGTAATGTATAACACAATTGTAAATGGATTTTGTCGAAGGGGTGAGGTGGACAGAGCCATTTTGACTATTGAACAAATGGGAAGTCGTGGGTTGCTGCCGAATTGCATCACTTTCAATACTTTAATTGACAAGTTTTGTAACATGGGGGAGATCGATAAGGCAGAGGAGTGGGTAAAGAAGATGGCAGAGAAAGGACTTTCCCCAAATGTTGAGACATATAACACCCTTATTGATGGCTATGGACGAAAGTTATTGTTTGATAGGTGTTTCCAGATTCTTGAAGAGATGGAAAATAAAGGGATAAAGCCAAATGTTGTAAGCTATGGTTCTCTCATACATTGTTTTTGCAAGGATGGTAAGCTTCTTGAAGCTGAGATAATCCTCAGGGATATGGTAGGAAGAGGGGTTTTGCCAAATGCACAGATATATAATATGCTCATTGATGGTAATTGTACGGCAGGGAAACTGAAAGATTCTTTTAGGTTTTTGGATGAAATGGTGAAAAATGGGATAGGAGCAACACTTGTAACCTACAATGTGCTCATTAATGGGCTCTGTAAAAGGGGAACAATGATAGAAGCCGAAGATTTGGTCTCCCAGATCACTTCTTGTGGTTATAATCCTGATGCTATCACATACAACTCCCTAATCTCAGGGTATTCCAATATAGGAAACATCCAGAAATGTCTCAACTTATATGAAAATATGAGGAAGTTGGGCATTAAACCTACTTTAAATACCTATCATCCTCTAATTAGTGCATGCAGTGAGAAAGATATAGTGCTTGTAGAGAATTTGTTTGATGAAATGTTACAGATGGGTTTGTCTCCTGATCGAGTTGTATATAATGCACTTATTCACAGTTATGCAAAACATGGTGACGTTCAAAAGGCATTTGCTTTGTATCTTGAGATGATAGACCAGGGTATTCATGCTGACAAGATGACCTATAATAGCTTGATTCTGGGGAACTTTAGAGAGGGAAAGTTGTCTGGAGTAAAGGATATTGTTAATGATATGAAGGCTAAAGGATTTGTTCCTAAAGCTGATACTTATAACATACTTGTTAAGGGGCATTGTGAACAAAAGGATTTCACAGGGGCATATGTTTGGTACAGAGACATGTCTGATAACGGTTTTCCCCTAAATGCCTGTACATTCAATGAGCTCATCACTGGCCTTCAACAGGAGGGGAGGTTGCAAGAGGCCCAGATTGTTTGCTCTGAAATGAAGGTTAAACTAATGGATGATTGGAGCATCACTGATAAACTTTCTCTTGTTGCCTAATAGAAAGATGTTTGGACTGTGGTTAAGCTCTCAGCACAATATTTTGTTGAGAAAGAGAGACACAGATATTATATCAGAAAACTTGTTCCTTAGTTTCTCTATTTGTAAACTTCTTCTGGCAATATACATGGTTTTTTATTTATTTATTTATTTTAAATGAAAAAAAAAAATATATATATATATATATATATATATTTCCAAGAAAAATACAAAAGCATTGCTTTCCTTACATGAAAACTCACTCAAAGCAGATTTTAAGTGCAAAACTTTAATTTCAAGAGGGGCAAAACTTAGGTACAGTTTTATAGTTGAAATACATTAGGTCCTCCAATTAAATTCAAACGCATGGTTGCATTGACCAATGAAGCATAAACAGTGTTATTTTTTAAAGGACAATTAAATTCAATGTAGTTAGAATTGCTTATGGAACCCACAGATTTATAATAAATTTTTAGATGTTTACATTCACAAAATCTATTCATTCTGCTTTTAAAAATAATACAATAAGCTTTTTTCATTAGGGAGCTCTAAATCCTTATTATACTAAAAAACATGTTTACTATTACATTTATATTTCCAGATATGTAGAGAGGCATACTGCATGTTTATTTATTGCTCAGGTTCTCTCACTCTGGTAAGGAACTTCCTGGATATGAAAACTTAGCAGACATTTCTTTTTCTTTTTTTCCTTCAGGTTATTTTCTCCCTTGTATTTGGGAATACAAAAATGCATGAAATTATTTATATACTTTCTTAAGTAGCATTAATGTATAATCTGATGATATGGTGCAAGAATATAATGTGCTGAAAAAGGAATTTTACAGAATCCTTTGTCGGTATCAAGTCATTAAAAAAATAAAGTCATTCATGTAGATCTAATATGAGAATCTGGGTGAATTTGGTAAATGATAGTTACTGAATTTTGGTGGGACATAAATTTGCCTTGGATATTCTGGGGTTTTAAATTTTAGATGGGTTCTTATAATCAGGGTAAGGATTGGCTATAATTGGGTTTTGGTAGACGATTGAATATTTCTTCTGCGTTATATAGTCCTAGGATAACAGTTTGGTATCATATATGTGACCCATTTGAGATAGTTCCTAGTTGCCTTAAATAATGAAATTAATTTATAATAGACTTATATTCCTTCTCTGCTTTTTAAGAATGCGTCTGTGTAGTCTGTAAATGAAGATGGAACGTGATTGTTTATTGACCTTCTTGTGTCTTTTGTTCAGGAAGTCTAAACATTGGGTTATGTTACTTATCAGGAGATATTGTAAGAATTTTTATTTTTTATATTTTAAATTCGTATTATTGATTATGTGAGTACTGGTTATGTAAATCATGTCTATAATGTCCACCTCAAATACCTAATCTCAACTTTTATGTCTAAATTTATTGCAGGAAGTTGCACAAATTGGTATGTTTATTTGGAACTGCATTATTTTTGTGGCTTTGTTCTCCTTTTTGTTTGAGCTCTGTTGTTCCTGTCATATCTGAATGACTGCATAACCCTTGAAACTTTTTTTGAGTTTGGTGTGTTGCCTTGGCTTACTGTGAAGCATTATAATTGTCTCCATATTTAATTCAATTATCCTTAATTTATTTTCATTTTTTCTTGTGCTTCTCTGGTATTCTTAAATTTTTGGGGGTTATGTGCACCCTTAGGGTTGAAGATAGTGAAAGGCCTTTTTTTTTTTTTTT
>NW_027069711.1:882179-931452 GCF_002906115.3 Quercus suber
CCAAAATACGAAGAAAGTCCACTACTATCTCCAATTCCCAATCGTTAAAGGCATGATTAGGGGCATATATATCTGATTTTCACGTTGACATCTACTTCTAGCTTACTATTACTTTTGTTTCAGGAATTTATAAACATTTGCAATCTCATATCTTAGTCCTTTTTTCCCCTTGTTTTAGCATTTTCTTATTGGTAATTGCACAAGCTCACCCTCCACCTAGCTCTTACTAGGGGAGGAGATTCTCTTTAAGCTAGACCTCATTGGTTTTAGTGTTTCTTTTGTACATGTTAATTTTATTTCTTTTGGGTCTTCTTTTTGTAAAGATCCCATGTACTAGGATTGTGCCCCTTTTTGCACTTTCTTAATGAAAACTATTACTTATATAATTTTTTAAAGCGTTTTCCTTGCAGACCTCCCATGCACTAGGATTGCTCTTTTTTTTTTTTTTTTTTTTCTCTAAATAAAATTTATTACTTATCAAAATAATATATCTGATTTGGATGTGTGGTAGTATGGGAATCAAGATGCTACGTAGAAACAGTAAAAGTTGCCATTAAATGAACTATAATCTAAGTTCTGGGGGTAGGCTAGATGGCTTAAGAACTGTCTGTCTTCAACAAATTGAGGCGACACAGCCACCTCAGCTAACTCTTATCAATCCCTATGACTATATATGGCATAGTGTTAGGGTGAAGCATCAATGCCCAAAATATGCACAAGGCCAAACTCCCAAAGATAAGAAATGCCTAATTAATAAATCTTCCACCCTTGGTGTGTGACTTGCCATAAAATATGTCAATATAATGTGGTTTGCTTCAAATGAGCCATTTATGGACCAGCATACCTTATTTCTTTGTTTTTTTTTTTTTTTTTTTGGGGGGGGGGGGGGGGGGTGTTGAAGTTACAGACCAGCATAACTTCTTCCAACAAGTGCTGAAAGTTAAGATATTTGCATCATATATTCGATAAGAGATAATATGTTATTTTAGAGTGAGAAAATTTGTATGAAGTGGGTTTTCCTTATAAACTCTTCTCATTATTAAAGAGTAAAATTAGTTACATAACTAGTATTATCTTGGCAATAGATAATATGCAAACATACATGTACATACATACAAACACACATACATGAACATGTACATGCAGATGCATAACAAGTTCTGGTTACCAGTTTTTGCAGTCTGACCACAGGATATTCAGTTAAGCCCAGTTTTTCAGAAAATCTGGTTTTAGGCCATATTTGGATTGGTATAGAGTTCCTGATTGAATTGGTTGAATCAGCTGGTCTGGTCCATTTTTTAAAACAGTGGAAAGAAACCACGCTACCTTCCAGAATTTGCAAGAGATAAACTGCAACCCTTCTGGGAAGAAACAGTTATTTTAGAAAACAAACCTGCCCTGCTGAAAGTGATTGCCAACATATGGGTATCCACATCTCTCAACCGTCCCTTGGAAATGCTTTCCATGGTTTGGAACAAAAGTGGTTGGTGCTGGGTGTAAACATTCTCAACCCCCTACAGCAGGTGGGAAAATGATGTATAAGCATCTAACCACATCCACAAGCTGAAGGTACAGTGTTTCTAACCAACCTTCAGTCCACGAGCCATGTTACGAGCAATATTCAAAAGATCTCGATTTCCAAAAAGATCCCCAGTTCGCTTATCAACACCTGCTTGCTTCAAGACGAACTGGACAAGCTGTCATACCATGATGGCCAATTTTTCAAAACCAGTGAATCATCTAGCAATTAGCAAGGACCACAACAATTTCAAAAAATTTGCTGCTCTACTAAAGCATCAAAACATGCAAAACAGAAATGCTGGTTTGCTTATTTTACCCCTGGTTTGTACTTGGCAGACCGAGAAGCCAGTTTGTTGAAAAGCTGCATCAATTGAACAGGGCTTTCTTTCTCATAGCGCAAAGCATAAAGCATCACTAAGCGTAAACAGTCAATATCAGATACACTTCATTGTTTAAAAGATTTATAACTGCCTGCATTGAAGTTTGGCAAGGGAAGGTCATTGCTCAACATTCAAACCTTATACTATATATTTCCAGCTCTAATTTCAAGCTGTCAAATATTGATCACCACTGACCTTTTCACTCCCCCTCCCAGTGTCTTGTGGTGTGCCATGTAAGTGTACATGTGTCAGAGAGAGAGAGAGAGAGAGAGGGGGGGGGGGGGCGGGCATGGGTGTGAAAAAGTCTCCAAATATTGGTGCATGAAGCAACACTCAATATCAGTAGATGGACAATTTAAGGGCACAAATATGATATGCTAATATAAACAATAATTCAGAAGACCAAATAGCATTATAATCTTTTAACACACAAAGGAAAATTAGGTAATCAAACAAGCAGTATTTATGTATTTATTGCACAGGCCTTTCATTTTTAAGAGAAGACACAAATTTTGTGTTAATCCTATTGAATGATGTCATTAACTTCTAATTGCCTATGAAACTTCAAAATAACTTACATAATACCTCTAGAGAACCTATTTATTGCCACAAAAGAAAAGAAACTGTAAGGACTGCCGCCCACCCCACCAAATAAAATATCTTTTTCTTTCTTTCTTTTAAATTCCATATTGACTTATCTGGCTTTTAAATCTCTCCAAAATGCATTTGCTTATAGTTTTATCATATTCTTTGAAATATATTTTGAATCATTATTGTTTCTCCAACCGTAAGATATTTGTAATAATGATTTTTTTTTTTTCAAAAATTTCTAGGTAGTAAATCTTCTGATTCTTTAATATTTTTTGGCCTTTGGAAAATTTTAATATCTGAAACCAATTGGTAGATGTTTCGCAAGATATTGCACATTCAAACAATGATTTCTTTATCAAATCATAACAAAAATTGAAGTGAAACAGGAGAAATTCATAAAATGGTATAGTTTCATAATTAATTTTAAATTTATATAATTATTTTAGTCTACCACAGTAGGTTCCCGTGCATAACATGAGTTTGTGACTAGTTTTTTTTTTTTTTAATATTTCCAAAAACAAAATTTTGAAAATAGAAACATAATACACTGCGAAGAAGTTTTTTTTGAAAGAAACAAATAAATTTGAAACTTTAGAGTCTGTTTGGTTCATTAGTTTTCATGACTCAATTCTCTATTTTATAACTCAATTATAAAAAATGGTGGGACCTATAGCAAAATATTTGTTTGGTTGCACAATTTCTCTGTTTTCATAACTATGTTTCCAACACTCAATTCTCTGATTTTTGAGTTATGAGTTATGGAAACTGAGAATACATTTTGACTGTTTTCAGTTTCCAATTCTCATAACTCAATGACATTTTTGTAATTAAACACACATGAGGAACTCACTCAGCCGCACCTTTTGATCAAAACAACTTCTCTTTTTTCTTTCTTTCTTTCTTCTCCTGAGTTCGGTCTCCCTGTGTTCTTCCTCCTTTTTTTTTTTCCCCCTTTCTTCTCCTGAGTTTGGTCTCTCCTGTTCTTCCTTTTTTTTCCCCATTTCTTCTCTTGAGTTCGTTCTTCCCCCTTTTTTTTTTTTCTTTTTTCTTTTCCTTTCTTCTCCTAGGTTTGGTCTCCCCTGTTCTTCCTTTTTTTTTTTTCTTTTCTTTTCCTAGGTTCGGTCTCTCTGGTGTTCTTCCCTTTTTTTTTTCTTCTTCTTCTTTCAGTGGGTTCGGTGATTTGGGTATCTTTTTTTTTTTTCTTCTTTCACTGGTTCGGGTTTGTAGGCATTGAAAAAAAAAAAAAAAGCTGCACCTATGACAGGTATGGGGCCCATAAATAGTGTAAAAAATATTGAGTGATAGAAATTGAGTAATGGTGCCAAACAACCTTGGTATTTTAGAGTGATGAATGATGAGTGATGAGTAATGAATAATAAGTAATGAGTGATGAAAATTGAGTGATGAAAAATGTGGAGCCAACCAGCCTCTTAAAAATTCAATCAAACTTTAGGCGGTGGAATTTGCATTTTACTATTATTTTTATTACACAAAATCATTACACTTTGCAATACAAGTCTATTACCTAATTATACTAGTGTTACTGTTAGCCAAAGCAGTTTCTTAAAAAAGAAAAAAAGAAAAAAAAAAGAGGTTGTGAGCCTAAGCCGGAACTGCTTTCGGTCAGCACCCGTCCCTCAGCCGTTGGCCGTCGACTTTCCCCTTCCCTTCTTGGCTGGAGAAAGTGAGACAGACAATTTCAAGGGTAATAATGGCCTTCGTAACCACCGTATAAGCCCGTTGCCAGCTCAGTGAGTCTCTGCTCTCTTTTCTATTTTGTTTTTCTTTGGTTGCTAAGTTTAAATTTATTTGTATTTCAATTTTCATCCAAACTTGAGTTGTAATTTAATTTGTGTTATGAAACCTACAGGTTGTACTACTTCTGTTGTATCCAAAAGCATGCTTTAGTATAAGTTGAGTAATTGTTGGTGTTTAAATGTTTATGTAGTTTTTTTTATTATTTTTTTATTATTTTATTTATTTAGGTATTTTGAGAATTAGTTTTGATGAATTTGGATGAGTTTATTCTGGTACACTCTCTAAATTTCTCATCTTCTCTCTCTAGAATTCTTGCTCAATAAGTTATTCTAGTACTACAGTCTTGCTAGTCATTGATATGTAGAAAAGAAAAAAAAAGAAAAAAACTTACATTTGTCTTTTTTTTTCCCTTCGTGATTGTCATAGTGGCAAAATGTGACTATTTATTTTTTGTTGAAATTGAAGCAAAATTGAACATAGTTTCATTATGTATTTGTTGGGTTGTTTCTCATATCAACTGGGGTTTCCAAGTTTTGAATTCTAAGTTTTGGGCGTGGTGTGTAATTGCATGAGCCTGGGTGAAATGCAAAAACTTTTAGCTCCTCAAGTATGAACAATGAAGGGCTTTAGACTCTATTGAATTTGTAATGTATTTATTTGATTCTAATTTCTGTGTGTTTTTAACGGACATAACAATAGTATAATTTTGTTTACTTTTTGGGTAGGTGAGTGCCGATAGCCTTAAATGGCAAGGCGTGTCCATCTTCTTCCCAAGTTCTTCCTCGCTGCTCCAACCAAACCCCAAAATCCCATCTCAGTCCCTCTCTCCCAATCCCTCTGCTCAGCCTCTACCCCTGAAGACCCTACTAAAACCCCAACAGAAAATCAGAACCCGACCACCCTTCATGAAAAACAACGCCTTGATCAAGTTCAAAAGCTCCGAATCCTCCTCCAACATGGCCGAATGGAAACCGCTCATAGGCTCATCAAAACCCTCGTTCACTACAAAGATCCATTCTCTTCGCCCTCTGATCTTTTCACCCTCTTTTCCCTCTCTTCACCCTCCATGAAGCCTGCTTTCTCTGACGTGCTATTGTTGGTTTGTTCAGAGTCCAAAATGACAACCGAAGCCACAGAATTGTATTCCTTAATGAAGAAAGATGGTACTTTTCCTTCTTTGGCTTCTTTCAATATGTTGCTTGAGTCATTGGTGGCTTCAAAACAGTTTAAGAGAACACTGGATTTGTTTTCGGAGTTTTTGGAGTCGGGTATTCGACTTGATAGGTTCACGTATAGTAAGGCAATTCTGGCTGCGGTGAAGTTGGGGGACTTGAATAGGGCCTTTGAGTTGCTGAATAGTATGAAGAATAGCAGGGTGAGTCCTAATGTGTTTGTTTACAATGTGTTGCTTAGTGGGTTGTGTAAAGAGAAGAGAATGAGGGATGCGGAGAAGGTTTTTGATGAAATGCTGAAGAGGAAGTTGGTGCCGAGTTTGGTTACATATAATACATTGATTGATGGTTATTGTAAGGTTGGGGAATTGGAGGGTGCCTTTGGTTTGAGAGAAAGGATGAAGGCGGAGAATGTGGAGCCGAGTCTTGTTACGTTCAATTCATTGCTTAGTGGGCTTTGTCGGGCACGGAGAATGGATGATGCCAAGAGGGTGTTGGAAGAAATGGAGGCCCATGCATTTGTGCCAGATGGATTTACTTATAGTATTCTATTCGATGGGCATTTGAGATGTGGTGATGATGAGGCTTTATTGGCTTTGTATGAAGAAGCAATTGGAAAAGGTGTAAGGTTTAACAACTATACTTGTAGCATTTTGTTAAATGCGTTGTGCAAAGAAGGGAAGATGGAAAAGGCAGAGAAGGTATTGAAGAAGCTAATTGAGAATGGACTTGTTCCAGATGAGGTAATGTATAACACAATTGTAAATGGATTTTGTCGAAGGGGTGAGGTGGACAGAGCCATTTTGACTATTGAACAAATGGGAAGTCGTGGGTTGCTGCCGAATTGCATCACTTTCAATACTTTAATTGACAAGTTTTGTAACATGGGGGAGATCGATAAGGCAGAGGAGTGGGTAAAGAAGATGGCAGAGAAAGGACTTTCCCCAAATGTTGAGACATATAACACCCTTATTGATGGCTATGGACGAAAGTTATTGTTTGATAGGTGTTTCCAGATTCTTGAAGAGATGGAAAATAAAGGGATAAAGCCAAATGTTGTAAGCTATGGTTCTCTCATACATTGTTTTTGCAAGGATGGTAAGCTTCTTGAAGCTGAGATAATCCTCAGGGATATGGTAGGAAGAGGGGTTTTGCCAAATGCACAGATATATAATATGCTCATTGATGGTAATTGTACGGCAGGGAAACTGAAAGATTCTTTTAGGTTTTTGGATGAAATGGTGAAAAATGGGATAGGAGCAACACTTGTAACCTACAATGTGCTCATTAATGGGCTCTGTAAAAGGGGAACAATGATAGAAGCCGAAGATTTGGTCTCCCAGATCACTTCTTGTGGTTATAATCCTGATGCTATCACATACAACTCCCTAATCTCAGGGTATTCCAATATAGGAAACATCCAGAAATGTCTCAACTTATATGAAAATATGAGGAAGTTGGGCATTAAACCTACTTTAAATACCTATCATCCTCTAATTAGTGCATGCAGTGAGAAAGATATAGTGCTTGTAGAGAATTTGTTTGATGAAATGTTACAGATGGGTTTGTCTCCTGATCGAGTTGTATATAATGCACTTATTCACAGTTATGCAAAACATGGTGACGTTCAAAAGGCATTTGCTTTGTATCTTGAGATGATAGACCAGGGTATTCATGCTGACAAGATGACCTATAATAGCTTGATTCTGGGGAACTTTAGAGAGGGAAAGTTGTCTGGAGTAAAGGATATTGTTAATGATATGAAGGCTAAAGGATTTGTTCCTAAAGCTGATACTTATAACATACTTGTTAAGGGGCATTGTGAACAAAAGGATTTCACAGGGGCATATGTTTGGTACAGAGACATGTCTGATAACGGTTTTCCCCTAAATGCCTGTACATTCAATGAGCTCATCACTGGCCTTCAACAGGAGGGGAGGTTGCAAGAGGCCCAGATTGTTTGCTCTGAAATGAAGGTTAAACTAATGGATGATTGGAGCATCACTGATAAACTTTCTCTTGTTGCCTAATAGAAAGATGTTTGGACTGTGGTTAAGCTCTCAGCACAATATTTTGTTGAGAAAGAGAGACACAGATATTATATCAGAAAACTTGTTCCTTAGTTTCTCTATTTGTAAACTTCTTCTGGCAATATACATGGTTTTTTATTTATTTATTTATTTTAAATGAAAAAAAAAAAAATATATATATATATATATATTTCCAAAACATGGTTTTTTATTTATTTATTTATTTTAAATGAAAAAAAAAAAAATATATATATATATATATATTTCCAAGAAAAATACAAAAGCATTGCTTTCCTTACATGAAAACTCACTCAAAGCAGATTTTAAGTGCAAAACTTTAATTTCAAGAGGGGCAAAACTTAGGTACAGTTTTATAGTTGAAATACATTAGGTCCTCCAATTAAATTCAAACGCATGGTTGCATTGACCAATGAAGCATAAACAGTGTTATTTTTTAAAGGACAATTAAATTCAATGTAGTTAGAATTGCTTATGGAACCCACAGATTTATAATAAATTTTTAGATGTTTACATTCACAAAATCTATTCATTCTGCTTTTAAAAATAATACAATAAGCTTTTTTCATTAGGGAGCTCTAAATCCTTATTATACTAAAAAACATGTTTACTATTACATTTATATTTCCAGATATGTAGAGAGGCATACTGCATGTTTATTTATTGCTCAGGTTCTCTCACTCTGGTAAGGAACTTCCTGGATATGAAAACTTAGCAGACATTTCTTTTTCTTTTTTTCCTTCAGGTTATTTTCTCCCTTGTATTTGGGAATACAAAAATGCATGAAATTATTTATATACTTTCTTAAGTAGCATTAATGTATAATCTGATGATATGGTGCAAGAATATAATGTGCTGAAAAAGGAATTTTACAGAATCCTTTGTCGGTATCAAGTCATTAAAAAAATAAAGTCATTCATGTAGATCTAATATGAGAATCTGGGTGAATTTGGTAAATGATAGTTACTGAATTTTGGTGGGACATAAATTTGCCTTGGATATTCTGGGGTTTTAAATTTTAGATGGGTTCTTATAATCAGGGTAAGGATTGGCTATAATTGGGTTTTGGTAGACGATTGAATATTTCTTCTGCGTTATATAGTCCTAGGATAACAGTTTGGTATCATATATGTGACCCATTTGAGATAGTTCCTAGTTGCCTTAAATAATGAAATTAATTTATAATAGACTTATATTCCTTCTCTGCTTTTTAAGAATGCGTCTGTGTAGTCTGTAAATGAAGATGGAACGTGATTGTTTATTGACCTTCTTGTGTCTTTTGTTCAGGAAGTCTAAACATTGGGTTATGTTACTTATCAGGAGATATTGTAAGAATTTTTATTTTTTATATTTTAAATTCGTATTATTGATTATGTGAGTACTGGTTATGTAAATCATGTCTATAATGTCCACCTCAAATACCTAATCTCAACTTTTATGTCTAAATTTATTGCAGGAAGTTGCACAAATTGGTATGTTTATTTGGAACTGCATTATTTTTGTGGCTTTGTTCTCCTTTTTGTTTGAGCTCTGTTGTTCCTGTCATATCTGAATGACTGCATAACCCTTGAAACTTTTTTTGAGTTTGGTGTGTTGCCTTGGCTTACTGTGAAGCATTATAATTGTCTCCATATTTAATTCAATTATCCTTAATTTATTTTCATTTTTTCTTGTGCTTCTCTGGTATTCTTAAATTTTTGGGGGTTATGTGCACCCTTAGGGTTGAAGATAGTGAAAGGCCTTTTTTTTTTTTTTTGGCTTTCGCTTATATGGTTTTTTATGGCAGCCTTATTCTGATTCAAGGAAATCATTGTTTGAAAATTTGCACCACCTTCATGATCATTATAACTTTATATAAGTATCATTCATAAATCTCCTTTACCGGTCTTGTTAGATCATCATCCCATTCGTAAAGTCTTTCACATTGCAACCCTTTTGAGTTTTTATCTCATCACGTGGGTTTAGTTAAAGTTCATACCCTGTTGACCAAAAGCACTGAAATTCATACTCTGCAAGACTGCAACTCCCTTTGGCCTTTCATTTTGTTTCCTCCTTTTGGTATGTGTATACTTCTTCCCATGAATTCTTTTGGTCTCTGTGCCTTCATCACAGTTGCCTTGCCAGCATGTTTAATTAGATACATAAGATGCCACGGGCAAGGGAAAATTGCTAAGCCAGTTGAAGTGGTCAAGTGAGCCTGAAAGCCAGTTGAGTCTGATGAAAAGGCTGATCTCAATGAAGACAATGATCCTGAGGAGATGATGAACAAAGAGGTTGAGTATGAAAAAGTAGAGGAAGAAGAGGAGGAAAAGGAGTAGGATACTGATAATACCAATGGAGCTGGTGATGAGACAAAGGTTGAAGATAGGGGAGAAAAAAAAATGTTGAACTTCTTGCCCTGTTGCTATGGTTCTGAAGTGTACATAGTTGGCATTCCCCTGATGCTTAGGGGGACATGGATCTTTTTTGTGGATCTATAGGTTAGCTCCATTTCTATAAAAAGTAATCTTATTAAGTGCTTTGTGAATATTTATATCAATGCCACTATGGTCGTGACAACAGGTTCAAATTATGAAAGACAAAGATTCTGGTGAGAACAAGGGCTTTGCATTTGTGACCTTTAGAAGTGCAGAATTAGCTTCTAAAGCCATTGATGAGCTAATAATACTGAATTTAAGGTATCATTTCTTATTGCCTTTCCCCCACATAAGCCGAGGACTTAATGAGAAGTTGAATATTGAGTTTGAGTAAAATTATTATTGTAGCTAAAAGATTAAGATTAGCCTTTCTTAGATCTTTTTAATTTTTTTTTGGGTAAATTGCAAAATACACCCCTAAAGATTGGGGTTGTTTGAATTTTACACCATAAAGTTGGTAGTTAAGTGACATGCTGACATGTTGATGTGTATTTTTTATTTTTTTGCCAAATCAACCTCCCAAAACGACGCCATTTTCACTTAAAATAAAGAGCATTATTGGTGCTTCCCAAAATGACATCGTTTTTTGGGTTGATTTGGCAAAGAAAAAAAAAAAAAAAACATCAGCAGGTCAGCATGTTACTTGACACCCAAAACTAACAGAGGTGGAGTTTTGCTAACAAACCAAACTTCAGGGTGTAAAATCTAATTTGTCAAACTTCAAGGCGTAAAATTCAAATAATCTCAAACTTTAAGGATGTACTTTGCAATTTACCTAAATTTATTTTAAGATCATTTTCTTATGGGGTATTTTCTGTTATTTATGTATGCTGCAATTGTTAAATGCTTTGTGTAAACCCTTTATCTCCATGGTGAAAAAATAAAATGTTCAACATCTCAAGCAAAGCAGGTTTCATTCATTGGTAATGTTCCTAGAAGCTGGGGTGAGCAGGATCTAAGGAAGGTTAAGGTCAGCGTGAACTAGTTATACATCTTTATGGTAGTTATTATAAATATTTTTTCTATAAATATAGTTATTATTAATAGTTGATATTGTTTGTTTATACTTTATATTTTGTTTATTTTCTGAATTCCCTGTGCCTTTAAAAAATTTATGTTTTATTACAGCCAGTGGTTTGGTTCTTTTGTGTGGGTTACAACTTACCAGTGTTGCGTCTATGTACTCATTTTATAAAAGACAACTAATTTTGTAGTTAAATTTTGTCATTTTATAAAACTTTTGGTTGCAGGATGCAAAGAATCTAAGCAATAATCGGGGCTTTGCTTTTGTTGACTATAATATCCATGCAAGTGCCGAGTATTCGGTAGAAGGTGATGAAACTCAAAATTTAAGCTAGGTGATAATGCCCAACTGCGAGCTGGGCTGACCCAAAAAATGCTGATTCTTCTGCTGTTTCATAGGTCTTGTAAATTTTTTCTTANGGATTTGGTCATGATCTAGATTTATTGTCTTTATGAATTCCTTTATGAAAGACGCTCGAAAGATTGCTAAACAAACTGTGCAGCTTCAGCTTCAATGGCAAAGGCAAACATCGGACCGGTAAGAGGAATGGAATGAAGAGGTAGAGGAGGGAGGGAGAGTTTTTTTTTTTTTTTTTGATGGAATTTTTTTTTTTTTTTTAGATCAGAAGTAATAGTTCATCTACTGTTTTCTTTCTCTTTACATAAGTAATAGTTCATCTACTGTTTAGATCAGAAAAATTACACAACTTTTTTTCTAAAAAACACATGCTCATACCAAAAACCAATTGTGTTTTTAGTTTTGAAAAAATGTTTTAGAAATATGGTGCCAAACACTTTTTTTTCTTATTATGAATACTCTAAACACATGTTTTCAGAACTCTTTTAAATCATGGTTATCACATTGTTTTGAAAACAAAACCCCCAATATTGCTACCAAACATGCTCTTAATATGGCTTGATCTTTTAATCAAATTGTTTGAATCTTAGGACTATAAAAGAGCCGGGCCAAATATTAAAAGTTCAAGCTTATTTATTTATTTATTTTTTTTCAAACACAAGTTGAACGTGAGCTTATTACCAAACAAGATTTTATGTTCAAGTTTGTCTCATTTTCTTGCCGAACAAAGCTCGAACTTGTTCACCAGTTATTTGATTAACTTATTCTTTTCCTATATATTGTGAAACTATGACTAAAATGTTTTATTTCTTCACAATTTTATGAATTTTTACTACTATTAGACTATTATAACAACAATAAGCTACAAATAATAGTTTAATATTATATGAAGCTATTAACAAAGTTATACAATCATTTAAAGTCTATATAAATATATTTTATACAAATATACATAGTTAAATTGAACCCTCATGTTCACGAACACATTATTATGTTTGATCTTGGCTCGTTTAATAATCGAGCCTAACTTGAACTTGACTTGTTTTCAAACTAACATAACCAAGCATTTTTTTTGAGCCAAGCTCGACCTATTCATAAACAATTTAGTTCATTTATAGCCTTAAGTTTGATGTCACATAACATGCTATTTTGATTATCATGAACTTAATTATATTTTGGAATGGGCTTCGGTTCATCAAATGACTCAAATAAGCTCTTTGAATGTTTGAAAAACGATTTTTCTCATGAATGCTTACTTGGTTTCAAATGGAGCGTCTATACCTAATCAGGCCGATTTGGCTTATGAGGACTATTTGATTGGTAAAGGCCAATTTTGAAGCTGGTGTGGCCTATCTAGTTGATGCGGTCTGATTGACAGGTGAGGTGTGGCCTATCTATTTAGCTAAACAAGCAAAAGTAGAGTTTTTTTGGATTAGTTTAGTTAAATATTTAAGAAAATTAATGTTGTGAATGCTCTAATAGAACCACAACAAAAACCTCTATTTCGATATAATTGTAATTAACCTCTTGATAGAGCTAGTCACTTGCTAAAGAAGAGGACCTTAGACCAACCAAGACCATCCATCATTCCATGCCTTTAAGGGTGGCTAGGGAAGCTCTAATTTTTAAATGAGAAAATTGGTGGAGAAGATGGATAATGGAAGAGTAATAGTTGATGGAGCCTGTTACTCATACCTTGTTTTGCAGGGTAAGGGGGTATTTATAGAACATAAAGAGAGATTTTTGGTACTTAATTAACCAAAGATCTAATAGTAGATCTACCAACTAGTTGTCTACTTAGCTTTTATTAATTTTATTACAGAGGATTTACAAATTAATATGAAAATTAATAGGATTGAACACATCAACTACATAATATATATTTTTTGTTTGCTTTGTTTTGTGTGTAAGAATCACGCAACAATTTACAAGGCATATATGCAGCAACATTCCTAACACTTGCAATTCTTATGGCCTTGCCATCATTTTTATTTATTTATTTATTTTTGATTTTATGGCTTTGCCATCATTTTTTTTTTGGAAACCAAAATACAAGTTTATTTCATATCTGAATATTAATGTAGATCAAAGTACAAAGCCTCTGTTGTAAAGTGGAGGGGAATCTTCCAACCAAACTTTGCTAGACAATGGGCTAGAGAGTAAGCAGTACGTGTTTCTACAGATAGACAACACCAACGCAAATCCTTCAGAGTGTTTTGAATCTTCAGTCACGACATGTCCAAGTTTGGAGTAATTCGGACCATGTGAATGTAGCATCTTTATTACATTTTGAGTTGTCCCTTTCGAAAACTAATATTATTTGTTGCATAATCATTGCCATTCTATACAATCAAAAGGAACAAAGATCATAACCAACAAATGATTAAACACTTTATCATAAATAAATAAGACAAGAAACGATCAAGTAATATTTGACTGGACAATGGTACATAATAAAACCTTCTTGACCTCTTCACTCCTCAGCAGTCAGCGGGCAACTTTCTTGGTTCACTTGAAAAAAAAAAAAAAAAAAAAAATCTCATTCTTACTTGATGCTACGGACAGTCAGCGGGCAACTTTCTTGGTTCACTTGAAAAAAAAAAAAAAAAAAAAAATCTCATTCTTACTTGATGCTACGGACATAATTTTTTTTTTTTTAATATAGAAATTTTTATAATTACTAAAATGGTTGATCTAGGATGATGGACACAAATAAAATTTAAGCATTAGTATTACAACTCCCAAATTGCTATTTTACATTCCCAAAACATAAAAAACCCACTTTATCTGGGTGTGTATATTTAAATTTTTTTACATCTATGCTACAGTGAGTTGGTAAAAATACCAACTCTTGTAGCAAGGTTGCATAATTTTTATATTCACTTTTCTCTCCTCTATCCTTCATTTATTATCTATACATCTCTCTCTCTCTCTCTCTCTCTCTCTAATATTTATTTTATTGGTTGTATATAAAAATAAGAATTGAAATGTTGAGTGTATTATTAAATGTGTTAGTAAAATAGATAAAGTAATATTTTAAAGTGTAAAATAGGTATATTTTTTTAAACTCGGATGTAAATGCTCATGAATCCTCATTATCCACTACTTCTATACTAATTACCATCATGAATCATCTACGTTGCCAACAATTATGAAATTTGTAGTGAAAATAAGAGCAATTTTTAATACTTCGATAATTACTGCGTAGGAGGGAAGATATTTCAATTTTGAATGTCATGGATATACTAAAATGAAATACTATTTTCATAACATTTTCATAATAAATCTTAAGTGACAAGTTATTAATGATTATTATGGGTAGGCAAAAAATAATTTTAATAATGAATTCAATATAAATTAAGTAACAACTAAATTATAAAAGTATTGTTAACCTACCACCTTCTTATACTAAAAGGGATCAGCAGTTGATTTTCAAATTTCTTCCCAATGAAAATAAGTTGCGTGCGATACGTTGACCATTCAAAAGGCAGGGAAAGAATGAGAAATTACTTACTATAATATAATATAATATAGATTTATTGATATATATAGTAACCAAAACTAAACGCTGCTCTCTCTGTCACTTTGACCATAAAAAAGGAACAGCCAAAATACTGGAACAGCCCCGCCTGAACTCTCTCTCTCTCTCTTCCTCCGCCGTGGATCACAGGTCAGTGTCTCATACCATCCTTACTTTATTATGTTTTTTAAAATTCTTTCCACACTATATATATGTATTCTCAGAAAACTAAACTTGTTTGTTTGTTCCTTGCAGCAGCAAATTGAGATTAAAATTTTGATATTGGTTTTGTGTAGTAGCTAGATCAGATAGTGCCTCCCCCATGTTTGAACTGAATCAAAGATGAGAGGACCCCAAAGCCCCATTGAGCCCAGGCACCGACTCTCTACTTCAACAAGGTCAGCTTTCCTTTCCTTCCTTTTTTTTTCTTTTCTTACTGTACTAGTGCTTTGTTTTGCTGCCACAGTTATTAAATGCTACTAGGATTTCCTTAAACTGACTGATTTTGCTGCTCTACTTGCTACTCTAGTTCTCATAGTATACACTACAAGATTTTAGTACCGGGTCTTTGTTTGTTTGTTTTTTTTTTTTTTTGATAAGTAGTACTGGGTCTTTGTTTTTTGTGTTACTTTTCTTGTTTTTAACGTTTTGGTCATAATTCTGTGGTTAGGTAGATATGGTGTATCCACTTCATTTGTCATTAGTTTTTGAGTTCCACTGTGTTATTTTGTTCCCAAAGATGCATTTCTGTGTTCTGATTTAGCTTCCCAGCTTCCCCAATTGTTGTGATTAAGGGGGTTTAGTTTGGTTGGGGGATGAGGCTGACCCACCCAGTAAGCAATTGTTTTAACTACAGATTCTACTCTAGCTCCGAGTGCTTCCTTTTGCAGCATTTGCTTCAATCAAGTGGAAAGTACACTTCTACATGGAACTATAGATTATATACTAAGATGCTTACTGGGTGTTTGCCTTATTGTGGTTTGGTTGTTTGTTCCAACTTTCGATAAATTACCTTTACATCTGTGTAGATTTTTCTTGGCCTATGTGTTTCCTCAATCATTTTTGTTTATATGATGAACTTGTTGTAGGATTTCAATTATGCATTGTTTACCTTTGGAGTTGAGAATATGGTTGAGGTTTGCCATTTGAAACTATAGTGATTGTTTGTGGACTTTTGTACTACATGGAGCTCAAAATAATAAGAAATAAGCTATGCCCAGGAAATTAGTGGAAAAAGTCTAGCAACTAGAGTTAGTTATGGAAGCTTGGTATGGTTTGCAGAATGTTGAGAATAAAATTCAAGTTCTGGTGTGGCAGCCTTCTCAATTTGAGTTCAGCAATGTGGGCTTGGAGAGGATTCTATATGTTGGAGATTGAGCGGGAGTCACAATTCTGAGATGAAAGTTACTTGTGTTATGCAATTAGATAGTAGAAGTTTTCTTGGAGAAATAATTGGAGTACAGTGGTCTCTCTTGTGTAAGTGATTACATTCCATGTACTAGGGCCGCACCTTACACTTTTTTCAACAAAATTACTTATCAAAAAAAGAAAAAAAAGGGAGTTTAGGGGTTCCTACAAAAGTCTCTTTATTGTGTGGACTGCAGTATTGAGCATGCTGATGCTGGACAGCCTTGAAATCTAAGTGAATAAAGGGCAGTCTTGCAAGGAATGTGTTGAGAAGTGAGGTAGATTTAGGGAAGGGGAATAGAAGCTTAGGTGGGATATGAAGATGTGAAATTGATGCGGGAAGCGCATATACCTTTTTAATTTAATTTAATTTTAGAATTTGATTTTATTTTTATTGGTCATTTGTATTTTGTTTCAGGTCTAATTAGTTAATCCAGTTATAAGTTTATTTAATTTCCTATAGTTAAGGTTACTTTTATAATTTAATAATTGGCCTTCCTAAGTTAACTAGAATTAGGGTTTAGTCCTAGTACTCTATATAAGCATATTATGTACTCCTATGGAGACAAGTTTGCATGATTAATTAAAATTCTCTTGGAATTTTTTCCAATTGTTTGATGCTTACTCCTAAAGTTATGTATCATTTATTTTTTTGTTCCTCAAATTTGTTGTTGCATCTGTTTTGGTCTTGTCCTGTGTCAGAAATAATTTGAGTTTGTTGGAAATCAGTATAGTAAAGAAGATGTGACGGCTGCTGAGAAAAACTGGAAGGGGGAAGGAAACAATTGCTGAGAATATTGGCAAGAACAAAAGAGGGTAAAGAGAAAATTAGGTAGGAGGAGGGATAGAGGGAGTTCCTAGACTGAATTTCAATAGATTCCATTACTTCCAAAGTGTTACATATTACATCCTTTTATACCAAACGTCACTTCCTAAGGGAGCATTGGAGATTTCAATGATAAATGACTGGGACAGCAAACAAGTTACTAGGATTAATTAAAGCATCATCTAAGGGCTAGAGGCAGCCACCTCTCTTTGCCATTAAGTTGCTTCATAGCAAACTACTTCAATTCCGAGAATTAGCTTCTGTTTTACCTAAGGGTAGGAACCTATCACCTAAAAGAATAAAAAAAGAGAGAAAGAAGTAGAAATTAGATAATAATTAATCTACCAAAATCCTTAAAACAGACTATCCTGTTAAGTTTAATTTACTCTAGAGAAAATCTTCAAAATAGGTTGCTGGAGTCATTTATGCTAGCTTCTGGTTTTTTTTCTCTTCACATTTCTAGTGTTTGATGTGAAAGAAAGAGAATTGTACTTGATAATGGCTTACTTTAGCATTTACAAGATGTACAGTATAAATAGAAGGTGTAGACAACATTAAAGGCAAGAAAATAAACTCCTATAACAGTTACATACAACCATGAATGGCTGGAATTGAGGAAGTAAATGAGGAGAATTTGAATTTGAATAGAGCTGGAATTGAGGCCTTGATTTGTCACTTAACATCCCCTTGAAAAATGGGGAGCCAGGACTGCATTGTCAGTTTGTTTCAAAGATAGAGAAATTGAGAAGTAGCTAGTTAATTGTGTTGCAATCAGAAATATCTTCAAACCTCAATAATCAATATCATAAACTTTGCTGTGACCATTTGAATTATTGCTATTCCTATTGTTGCTTGTTGGGCTCTCTTCACTTGCCTTTTGCACATGCATTAATGTGGTTTGGACCTTCTTGTTACAGTGAAGAATCTAACAAAAGAAAGCCTCAAAGAAGTAAAGCTTTTAAAGATGTTGCAAGGGCCCTCCGTATTTCCGTCCAAGAAAGGAATTTAAATTGCAAACCTACATTGAAACTTGTGCTGGTGGTTATTGTCTTGGGAGCCTTTTTGACGTTCTTCCACTCTCCAGCAATTCATAATACAGATCATTTATCCATTTCTGTGTCTCGGTATGCATTACGCACCCAGTTTTCACTTCTGACTACCATGTTTAGTTTACTCTTTGGCAGAGTTTCTTTCTTGACATTGAGGTTTTCTAAAACTACAATTTCATTTTTAAAGAAAAATTATTTTAAGACAGACTTAATTGCTCATCCCTCCTTTTCTGGAACTGCAATTGTCACCTAAATTGTCATTTACTATTAAACAAAGAGCATTTTATTGTAATATTTCTCTTCACATCATCTTGAAGAAGTTTGCTGCTTGCAGGGAAACTTTTGTAGACAGCTGGATAAGAGACAGTGCTGCTACACAATATATATCAGTTTTAGAAATTGACTGGGATCAAATTGAAAAAATTATTGAGAAGCTAATTGATAGGATTGAGTATCAGGGAATTGGCTTGTTAAACTTTAATGAAAGTGAGATTGATCACTGGAAGCAGCTGATACCGGATGCCGAGCATGTTAATCTGCACCTGGACTATGTGTCAAGCAACATAACATGGGAATCCTTATACCCTGAATGGATAGATGAAGAAGAAGAATTTGAGGTTCCTACTTGTCCTTCTCTACCTAGGATTAAAGTTCCTGGAAAACCACGGATTGATCTTGTTGCAGTCAAACTTCCCTGCAACAAGTCAGGGAGCTGGTCCAGAGATGTGGCTCGTTTTCACTTGCAGCTTGAAGCAGCAAGGATTGCTGCCTCTTCCAAAGGGTATTATCCAGTGCGTGTGCTTATTGTGTCTGACTGCTTCCCAATCCCAAATCTCTTCAATTGCAAGGAACTTCTCACACGTGAAGGGAATGTGTGGCTCTTTCAACCCAACCTGAATACATTGAGAAATAAGCTGCAGCTTCCGGTTGGGTCATGTGAACTTGCAGTTCCTCTCAAGGCTAAAGGTCAGTTTGAAACCGAGTGTGTTGTTGGTTGATGTGTGAATGTGTTTTCCCTTTCCCTCTTTGACTTTTTCTAAGTCAGTCTTTGTTGCAACAAAGAACTGATGGTCCAGCATCTTCTATTTCCATCTTTCTTTAAGTGTATCTAGAATTTTTGAAATTGGAGGGAGGAAGAGAGAAGAAAAGGGGGTGGGGTGGGGTTGGGTAGGAGAGTTGAAGGGGGGTTTTCAGATTTGTGACTAGGTTTTGCTGAGTTTACTTAAAATGTATCGATCAAGTACGTAGGTCAACTGTATGTACATATATTATTGGGACAGTTGCAACTTGGGAAAAAAATTGAAATGACCTCAATAGCAAGTCTTTGGAATTTGGGTTCTAATGATATTATTCACAAAGAGACTAGTACTTTAATATTATTTTGATGAGGTAAACCTAAATATCTAACTGGACTTAGTACAGGTAGTCAAAGAAAGTGATGCTGTTTAGACTCTTATCACTGAAACCTCCTCCATAGAGTTAGGTCCAGTGCCTCTTCATTATGTCACAATTATAGAAAAATCAAGCTGAGCCAGAAAAGGAGGGAAAACAAGAGAGAAAAGATTGAAAAAATCAGGAAGTTTTGCTTTTAGAAGTAAATTAGTCTTGTCATTTCCAACAGGCTTGTAGCCCTGATTGACTCCTACTCCTTTGTTCCTGTGCCATGTTCTCGACCCCCGCCCCCACCCCCCAAAAATAAGGGGTTTTGTAATTGCAAAATACTCAAGTGTGAAACTAACCTGTTCTTTATAAACAGAAAACTTTTACTCAGAAAGAGCACACCGAGAAGCATATGCCACAATCCTGCACTCTGCGCATGTATATGTTTGTGGGGCTATCACTGCAGCTCAGAGTATCCGCATGGCTGGTTCAACACGAGATCTTGTGATACTTGTTGATGAAACAATTAGTGAATATCACAGAGGAGGATTGGAGGCTGCTGGGTGGAAGATCCATACAATTCAAAGGATCAGGAACCCAAAAGCTGAAAAGGATGCATATAATGAATGGAACTACAGCAAATTCCGTCTTTGGCAGTTGACAGATTATGACAAGATCATTTTCATTGATGCTGACCTGCTCATTCTAAGGAATATTGATTTCCTGTTTGAGATGCCGGAAATAACTGCCATAGGAAATAATGCTACTCTGTTCAACTCAGGAGTTATGGTGGTTGAACCATCAAATTGTACATTCCAGCTGCTAATGGATCACATCAATGAGTTTGTGTCCTATAACGGTGGGGACCAAGGGTATCTGAACGAAGTCTTCACATGGTGGCACCGGATTCCCAAGCATATGAACTTCTTGAAGCACTTCTGGGAAGGCGATGAGGTGGAGAAGAAGGAGATGAAAACTCGTCTCTTTGGGGCTGATCCTCCAATCCTTTATGTCATCCATTACCTGGGTAATAAGCCATGGATTTGCTTCCGGGACTATGACTGCAACTGGAATGTGGACATTTTGCAGGAGTTCGCCAGTGACGTTGCACATAAAAGGTGGTGGCAGGTGCATGATGCCATGCCAAAAAATTTGCACAAGTTTTGTTTGCTCAGGTCCAAGCAAAAGGCAGCATTGGAATGGGATCGGAGGCAAGCGGAGAAAGGAAATTACACCGATGGTCATTGGAAAATTAAGATAAAAGACAAGCGTTTAAAGACATGCTTTGAGGATTTCTGCTTCTGGGAGAGCATGTTATGGCACTGGGGTGAAGCGAATTGGACAGATAATGCTACTGTTGCTCCAGCCCCACCTGCAATTACTACCAAATCTCTATCCTCTTTGTGACTTATACTTGTTTTTCCTCATACTTCAACATCTTTTACTTTTAGTTCAAGAAATATCAGGTTTACTGACTATCATCATCATGTGTTTCATTTTATACAAATTCTTTTATAGTAGACTTTATATTATACTACTTTTTATTTATTTATTTTTAATATACATGTTTTTCCATCTGGTGGCATAGATCTGTGTGCCTTGAATTGAATGCATTTTGAAGCTCAATTTCTTGGTATCATGATTTCAGTCCATACTCTACTCATCTTGACGATGGAATGGATCGGTGACAAGTTTGTTTGTTTGTTATTTTTGTTTTTAATAATTTTAAATAGGTTACGTGACAAGTTAACTTTTTTTTTTTTTTTTTTGGAGAAAAGGGTGACAAGTTAACTAAGCCTCTGTTTTTTCTAAAAAAAAAAAAAAAAAAAAAAAAAAAAAAAAAAAAAAAAAAAAAAAAAAAACTAAGCATGTGATCATCTGTTATCCTATCCTATCCTATGGAATGGTACTAAATGCTAACACGAAATTACTCAATTGAGCATATTTGTTAAAGAAGCAAGTTGTCAAGTAATGAGAAGCAGCCGAGTGAATTCAGTTCCTGCCACCGTTACCTTTTGAAGGGATATTATTATGGCCAATAAATTATTAAAAGGATGTCCAATTTTTATTTATTTATTATTTTTTTATATAAAATTTGTTCCCTATTGGGTCACATGATTTTTGGGTTAATGAGAATTGAGAGGGTTAGGTATAGGAGGTTTTTTTTTTTTTTTGGGGAGAAAATAATAATGTTTATTAGTAGTTGTTAAAAATAGCTTTGTGATGAAATTCATTTGGAGAATAGCTTTTCTTTGAATATATATATTTTATTATTATTCGGCATTAAAATTGTGTATTGTAAACACTTTGGAAACACAATTCCAGTGCAAAATTTAAAAGTTTAATGCTTCAAAACATGATGTTTCAAGAGAGATTATTCTCCAAAATATAATTTTCTTACAATAAAATACAATAGTAGGAGTATTTTTAATAAATAAAAATAAAACTAAAACAATAATATTATTATTATTTCAATTCCAAAAAAACCCAGGCATGAGGATAGGAATTAGGAATAGGGATTCCAGTTCCACACAGATTGAAACGACGTCGGTTTTAGTGCATTAGCAGTAGCAGCACAGGCGCAGAGAGAGCGAGAGTGAGTGATCAGAAAGCATCAGAATTGTTTGTTTTGAAAGTTGAAAGACAGACAGACAGGAAATGGAATCAATAACAAGATGCTCTCCTCCTGCGTCTACTATTTCTTTTATTAGCTTCCACAAGCAGAAGCAGAAGCAGAAGCAGACGCCCAATTTCAACTTCTCATTCCCATTTTGTTATAGAAACAGCAGCACCAACTTCTTCTTCAAGTCCCATACTACTAATAACAATGCTACAATTTATGCCCGTAACAACCGCAACACAACCTCTTCAGAATCCGACCCTGTTCCCCAACCAACCATTATTCAACAAGTTTTATTGGACGACGACGACGACTTTCAACATGGTATATTGACTTTGACTTACTTTCTTTCATTCTCAATTATTTACTTTACTGAACTAATTCTTCCTTCTTTGTTTGTAGAGGATGAATCCTTGGATGATGATTATTTTCAAGACGACGACGATTATGATACCAACGCTCAACTCTATGTAACCTCTCTCTCTCTCTCTCTCACTTCTCAATTTTTATTTTTATTTTAATCTCACGAAATTATTATTATTATTATTTTGTGAAATAAGGTTGGGGATGGAGTTGGAGGGGGTGGAATTTCTCTGGCCGGGACATGGTGGGATAAAGAAGCGTTAAGGATAGCCGAAGAGGTGTCTCTATCATTTGATGGTGATCTCCAAATCTATGCCTTCAAAACTACTTTAAATTCCACCATTCAACTCCGCATTGACAAGCTCTCTAATAAGTAATCCATCTATCTATCTTATCAATTATAAAGTCTCATTCTACTTGAATATTTTGTCATCTTTTTAATTAAAAATATAGAGTGGATGTTGAGTGCTTTGAATCATTAGTGGTGTCAATCCGATAAATGTTGTGATGTCATGCTTGTATCCCATCAATTACACGTCTGTTGAGACAGACACACAGCTTTATGTCTAATTGTTTTCTTATTCTAAACATCAATCTAGAAAACTATGTCTGCTTTTATCAGATGCCATGATGTCAAGTTTCTTTTTTGTATATTGTATTCGTGATCCAATCCGCAAGACCCATGATTGGGAATATTGCTCTGGACAAATCTGGCTTAAACCAAATTGAAGTTGATGTGATGAAGTTTTTCCTGCAAAAAATGGTGATATCTCGAGTTCAATAGATCCCTGAAAACTGTTTTTCTTTTGTTGATTTTTCATGAATGGGCAAGTATGTTGTAGAAGTTCTACTTCTTTCATGCACTTTCCAATTCTTTCCCGCACTTTACTCCTATTATTTTAATAACTTTATGAGACTTCTCTGCTATATATTTTTATTCTTCATAGTTTTCGGCTTGCCAATGTGCAAATTTAAAGTAAGTTGTGGGTTTGGATTGGTTGATATGATGAGATTCAAAAAATACCCATAGCGCCAAATGGTTGGGCTGTACAGAAAAAGAATTAATTGTGAAGTTAAATTATGTCTCATCTTTCAATTAGGAGATAGACACAATTTTTCCTACCTTTGAGGGATTTGACAGAAGGGAATAGTTTCATGCAGACAATTGGTCCGAGAAAGGAGAAAGGTGCATAAAATTTATAAAAAAAATCCTCAAAATATGTTTTAAGCCTCTAAACAAACTCAACTGGTGGGTTTTGACTAAAATGATACTTCTTCTCACAAGAGTAGTGGGTGGAGGGTGAGGTTGTGAGTTTAGAACTCACTAGGTGCATGTGTAACGTATCAATAAAAAGAAGACTCTAATCAAACTTAAGCATTTTGACTTTGTGTCAAAGGTGTATGAGTGTATCAGGCCAAATTCATTTTATTTTTCCATTTAAATTGTTCTTATATGTAATTGATGAGAAATTTTTTTTGTTGTTTAAAAAAAAAAAAAAATTTTTTTTTTTTTTTAATGTGATCAGATTTTCTTTCTAAATGTAACTTTCTATAAATCATGCATGCCTTTTGCTTAATAATAAAAGCTTCTACAGCTTTAACTCAATGTGATTTGCAGGTCTGGTTCCCCCAGTATGGAAGATATTGAAGCCTTTTCTGTAACCTATAGAGCACGTTTAGATGAAGCACAGCTCAATAAATCTATTCCTGAGAATATATCTTTGGAGGTATCTGTTTCCCAATTGTTTTCATTTTTTAGAGTTAATTTGGGTGGGGAAGACTCAACTCTACAACGTAGAAACCTTAAATTTAATTTATGGGTGTAGATGTACCTAGCTGTGTGCTTGACATGTAGGCCTGTCTTTGATAGATCAAATGGTCAATTATATTATTTGAGATGTGTTGTTTGTTTCAAACTCTTTTCAAGATTGAAAGTTAATATAGGTGAATCTATAACAATAACTATTGGTAATGTGTCAGGTGTAGAATAACTAGCGGCTATTTTTGGTTGTAAGATGTAAACCCACCTATAAAATGTTTGAGTTGTCATTTGGTTGTCCTTTCAAATCAACAGGAGTGTAGGATAAGGTAACTTAAGAAATAGAGAGAAAATTGACAACCTGGAAAAAACTTTATTTATCCAAAGGAGCTAGGATTGCTTACCGAAAAAGAGCACTTTGTCTTGCTTATCAACTTATTTTCTTTCTATTTTCCATTTGCTTGTTGGTATAATTAATGGACTTGAGAAATTGCAATTTGACTGTCTTTGGGGTGGCTTTGGTGATGAGTTCAAATATCATATTGTTAATTAGAAGACAATTTGCATGCCTATTCAATTTCGGGGAGTTGGGTGTCAAAAAGCTGTTGCCTTTTGACAATACCTTGTTAGGGGAAAATATTTTAGGATTATGTAGTGGAAAGGGAGTAAGGGACCATGTTTGGAGGAGGGTCAGTAAAAGTATGTTTTTGTGGGGAGGGTGGTATTCTAATGAAGTTTGTAGTTCTTATAAGACAAGTTTGTTGGAACATATTAGGGTTGGCTGAGAAAATTTCTCCAAATTTATTAGATTTGATGTGGGGGAATGATACTCTATTCTTTTTTGGTGTGACCTATGGTGCGGAGATACTCTATTGAAGGAGACGTTTCCTGAGCTATTTCAAATTGCTCAAAATAAAATATGCAACGGTGTCATATTATACAAATTGTTTGAATAGTCACTTTCGTTGGAACTAAGCTTTATTAGAGTGGTGGGAAAAATCATACCAGGATTTACGCTAATAAGAATTGTGGAAGCGATGGGAAAAATCATACTAGAGATTTCTCTCACGGTTAGCCTATTTGTAGATGGATTGCTATATACCCAAAAAAAAAAAAAAAAAAAAAAAAAAAAAAAAAAAAATCCATCCTCAGATGGGATATTTGTAAATGGGATTTCATTGAGTGGATTCTTGATTTGGAAAATTATTTTGATTATCGTGAGATTCATGAAGAGCAAAAGTGAGACTTGTATCAAATAAATTAGAGAGTAATGTGGCTAATGATGGAATGACATGCAAGATTATAAGTGTTTTCAACTATTAAGGTAAGCATGAAATTCCTTCTTGGCAAAGAATGCAAAGGATTTTAATTGGTATTTTTTCCTGTGAATATTATGTTATGTTACATTATACAAGTGATCCTAGGATTTACGCTAATAAGAATTGTGGAAGTGATGGCAAAAATCATACTAGAGATTTCTCTCGCAGTTAGCCTATTTGTAGATGGATTGCTATATACCAAAAAAAAAAAAAAATCCATCCTCCGATGGGATATTCGTAAATGGGATTTCATTGAGTGGATTCTTGATTTGGAAAATTATTTTGATTATCGTGAGATTTATGAAAAGCAAAAGTGAGACTTGTATCAAATAAATCACAAATTCCTTCTTGGCAAAGAATGCAAAGGATTTTAGTTGGTATTTTTTCCCGTGAATATTATGTTACATTATACAAGTGATGATTATAGATATGAATTTATATAATTGGGATTGTATTGAAAATTGCGTCACCTGACCCCCAAAACTAGATATTGGCTAAAACACATGATAATGAGCTTTATGTACAACCATCAAGAGGAGATATTGTTTTGGAGTTAGACATTTTAAAGCTAGATGTTGAAGAAAATATTGAAAGGTTGAACAAGATCAATTTTTACAAGAAGTTAATGAATTGAAAGTTGAAGATAGTAGTTCCTAAGAAGTTGAAGAGATAAAAAAGGAACAATGGATGCTTTTGAGAAAATTGATGAAAATTATGTTGTAGCTAAAGTTCCATTAGGTCAACATTGTTGAGAAAATTATTGAAGATGTTACTAAATTCAAATTAGATGATTACAAGTATCAAGATCCCATTATTTTTCATTGGAACATATTGATTTCATTGGAGTTAAAAGATTTGATTTGGCTATTAATTCTTATTTGGTGAATCTTGTCAATTGCATGAAAATATAGGAAAATAGATTTCAAGTTGCATTATTAGTTCAACTGGTGGATTGCAAGTTTTGAGAGAAGACAAAAACATTACAATATTCGAATTATTTTGGCATGGAAGTTTCCAAAATCCAAATATTGAGTGTTAACTTGAGGGCAAGTTTTTTTTCCAAGCGAAGGAGTTTGTCGTAGGACATTTTACACATCATTGGAAGATTTTTATTTTTAATTTTTGTAATCTGCAAAACTTTCTTGATTTTTATTTCTTGTTTTTGAGTATTTTAGTCAAAATTTAGTTCTTCTGGTAGGATATTGTTAGAATCCTTTTGAGAATATTCTTCCTTGGAAATTTTGGAGCATTTCAAGTTGTAAAATGGAATTCAGAAGTCTCCTATCAATAAAATTCTAGTGTATATATATATATATTTTCTTATTTTCTGTTAGGAACCTAGAGGTTCCTAATGGGGATAGGTATGAATTGTAGGGGGATTGATGGGAATTGTAGGGAAATTGATTTAATTCGAGGAGGTAGTCACCTTCCAGAGAGAGAGGGAGAGAGATGCACTAATGCACTAAGAAGTTGGTTTATTCTTCAATTGATATCTAATGTTAAATTATAATCATGTATTTATAGGAGACTAGCTCTAATGTCATTGGCTCACATGGCTTAAGATAATTGGCTAGTTAATTCAACATGTGCTCTATGAATTAAGGCATGTGTTAAATGAGTTACACGTGTACAAATCCTAACGAACTCATCATAATCCTAATCTCAACCAACTAGCTAACTAGCTAACTACCTAACTAAAGGGATTACAACAATTATTTCATATTCCTAACATTTTCCTGGTGTATTCCAGATCTCTACCTCATGGATTTTCTAGTTGTTTTTAAGGTTTAGTAATGCACTAACTCCTCTCGGTATCACACTGTGTCATCTATACAATTGGATGGCTCTCACTAGTTTTTTCTCTTCCTCAAATTTGTTGGGGTTTGCTGGTATGATAAAATTAGAGATATTCTTTCTAGGTGTTTCTTTTTATATATCTCCCTAGTAATAGGGTTACAAATTACAATCCTTTTTCAGTTTTTTTTAAATGTATCTCTTACCATATATAACATAGCAAAAGCAACCCTCCATGTTTGCTAAATATCAACATGGTAAAAAATCAATCATTATCTCATCTATAAAATATTTAACTTTCAAGGTTTAAAAAAAAAAGTTTACAATTTTAAAATTGCACTCAAAACATCTGTTTATAGGTTAGTTAGTAAATAATATCCAATTTACACGAGATTGGCATGCATGTTAAGAATAAAGAGAATATGTAATTATTTGGTGGGATTTTCAAAATATTAATTCCGTCAAAAGTTATAAATGGTGTAAGATTAACATATACTTACACCAAGTGAACTATATGTAAATCAAGAAAGAACATTATTTTAAATTTTTGGATCTTAAGTTACCTGTCTCCTCTTAGGTGTCATCTCCTGGTGTTGAAAGGGTAGTTCAGATTCCACATGAGCTGGATCGGTTCAAGGATCGGCCTATGTATGTGAAATATGTCGATGAGGTTACAGCAAATGGTTCATCAGCAGAAAGTGATGGTGTTTTTAGGCTAATTTCTTTTGACATGGAAAGTAAATGTTGCACCTGGGGTTTAGCGGACGTGAAAAAAAATAGAGAGAAGGCAGGGAAAGGAAGACCACTTAGCAGGAAACAAAGGGAGTGGCGTTTGAGCACATCATTTGATTCCTTACGTTTAGTCCGATTGTATTCTGATATTTAATATATTTTTTTTTGTTCTTTTTAATTACTTCTCTCCAAAATCATGTGCCTCTGTAGAAACTTCAGAAATATACACGCTTACACAGCATTGTAGATGAATACACCTGTACAATTAAAAAGTTATCTTTCTCAATTTGCCATTTCTGGCACAATCCTATCTCCAAAATAATGGGTCGCAAAATTGTTATGTTACTGTAAACATAACATATTACTAAACTTGTTTATTTACTTCAAATATATTAATAACTTCTGTTAATTTGTTCTGACACACACACACACACACACACGAGAAAAAAAAGAAAAAGAGAGAAAAAGAGAGATATTAGGGCTAGGTGTTGGAGAAGCCATCTGGGTCAATGTTTGAAGATGTTTTGACCTTGATCAACTCCTTAGAGCTTGAAACATTTTCTTCATCTCCTTGCCTACATAGAGTTTTAAGAAAGTAGAAATTTGGTATGATCTTGTTCTGAGATTGGCACTGAAGTCAAGCAGGGATGCTGTGTTAACTGAGAGTGATTTTGAGTGTGAAAGTTCATTTTTCCAAACCCAAGTGAATGGTGTAAGAGTAGCTGCAATGTCTTCAGTGATACCATGGGAGCCATTTTGAAACTAGTCTTTGAACAAGAAGAATCAGATGTCCTTTCTACTAGTTGGAATCAAGGTATGACTACACTGTTGAAACTAGCCACATGCTAGGTGATAGGTCAAGGCTCACAGTGCTTGCTGTTGTTCCTTGACCAAATTGGATATATTTGATATGTCTGGCTGCATAACTTAGATAAGTTAATTGTGGTAGTATTTGTACTTTTACAGATATGACAGCTGAGCTGCATTTTTTATCTCTACTTTTGGGTAGCATTGAAGTTCATCTTATTGTTTGGGTCAGGCTTGGTTGTGCTATATCATTATTGTTATGGCATGTACAATTCTACTTAAGATATATTGCTGATTCAGAAGGTTCTTACAAATGGTAAACAAATCTGGTCACAAGTCATTTTTCAGTATGTATACATGTATATAACTCAAACTTGAAAAGAAGGAAACATTGTTCTTTAATTGTAGCAAACTATTTAAAAAGTCATACAATTGCTGTTTATTTATCTTTTGTTTTAAAAATAATTTATCCATGAAAACTATCTATTAGGAGAGGGGTGACATAGTTATGGTTAATATTTGAAAGATGAATTTCTATTTTTAATTCATGGATCTTTTCCTAATTGTCTCAAAAGGTTTAGAATTTGTCATAGTTTTGTTATCTAGGTGAATATATTTATTTCTTCTCTTGTAATATATCTTTTGGTGTTGATCAAATATACCTACCTGACCTTAAAGAGTTCATGCACTTGACATCAATCTGCCTGGTTTAATTTTTAAGGTTTAGTGAGTTTAGGTTTATAGATGAAATTATATGTAACTCAAATGCGATGATGATGCTAAAAAAAATGCATGAAATTAAAATCCATTTATCTCCGTACTTTCAGCTTGGAGGTATTCCTCTATTTAAATCTTGACGATAAAGTAGATTTATGGGTTCTACTTCTAGATACAACCCCTCTGTGTGTGATTAATCTATCTTTGTCTTTCATTCTCTCTAAAATGGGTGAGTTACAGCAATGAGAGGGGGATGACATATCTAGTCCGACATCATTGTTTCATTATCCACTATGTTGGGTCAACATTTGAATCATATACTTTTTATCTTTTTGTTAAATGGAATCATATACTTTTTATCTTTTTGTTAAATGCTGGTTCTCAATTCTTCCATCATTCATTTGATTCTTGAACCAAATGATAAAATCTCTTTTAAAATAGTAAGACAATTTGGTGATAAGATGTCTCAATGACTATACTTTTGTTTGGTACCTTTTTATTAGTTTCTGTTAATGTTAATTGAATTGCTTTTGTATTAATTTCATCAGTGTGCTCTCCCACAAATTAAGATTAATCTTTCAAGTATGCTTTCTTTATTGCTAAAACCAAACAATTTTCATCTTTTTGTTCTAAATTTCTGTCATAGTAATGACAATCGAATGGAAAATAGAGATGTGATAATTAATTAGAATCCATTTGGTTGAGCTAAAAATCAAATTATCATCTTAATGAAGATAATAGATTCGTTAAAAGCTGATAAGTGGTAAGCATAAGAGGTTGAATGGTTGGGGACCTGTGGACCACAGGGCACAAACTTGTTGATTCCTTATAGGGCTTATGATGCTAATACAATGCTTTATGCATACCGTCTTTTGTAAATTTTTTGGAAAAAGTTGGTTATCAGCCCCTCCACTGTGTATACCAGATTTAAAAATTAATAGGTAGCCACAGACTTTATCTCTACAGTTTACACTGTAGTCCAAGGTGCCCCACAAATTAGTGCATGTGTCATTGGGAGGAAACATATCCACACACTCACACTCCAAACTGTTTGATTTTCATCAAGCTCCTCACAACAGTCATTATTGGTCCGCTTTGATTTTGCAAGTACCCCTTTAAATTCTGAAATGAATGTTGACTTCTCAGGAAACTATTAACTGCTTAACAATCAATTTCACTGAAATGTCTACAGATATAAAGGGTTTGACAGCTCCATAGCACAGTGACATGGCATGCTATAATTTTTGTTAAAGAGTGGATAAAAAGAATTACAATGCCTTGATTCTTTTGAAGGATGTAGCTCTAGATTCTTACAAGTTACAAGACAAATTTGTTGGACTGCATATTGAAATGGATTATCGATTTGGCAAAACTGAGATTATGAGATGTAACCTTATTTGTTAACTGTTCTTGGTGGAATGATTAATCATGTTTATGGTTGTGGAACTCATAATTGGTCTTCAATTTTGTTTGACTGAAAAGGTTATTTCTCTCTTTTGCTATTTATATGGACTTTGCTCATCATCTCTCTCTTTTAATCTTTATTTTTTTGTCACTCCTTTCCCCCTTACCATCAATGTGTGCTTGACTTTCAATGTTAAAAGTTGGGTGGGTTCTCGAAAAAAAAAGATGTAAGCCAAACCAGAGCTTCCTTGAATTTTTATCCTAAAACTTATATTATATTATTGTCTATTAATCTTCTTTCGGAATTTGTGTAATTTTTTTGAAGCATGGTTTAAATTGTTCGGCTCTTGATGGCCTAAAAAAAGGGAGAAATTTTTGTTACACACTTGTTATTGCATATTCCATATACACTTAATTTGAAATTTTGCTTTTGCATATTCTGTGCACACTCCATTTGAAATCTTGTTTTGAAAACATAACACAATTTCATAATTTTAACTAAAGTCACATTTTCAAAACATGAGTATACAATAGAATGTGTCATGTGATAATCATTACTCTTAGGGGGAAAAAAACTCATGATTTAAAGTGTTGCTTTTGCTTTAGGTGTCTTTTAATTCATTAGTTTATTGTTGTTGTTACCTCGTCATCATTCACTACTTGTTACGCTTGTAATTATCACCAAAAATAAAAACCTGCTTGTTATGCGTGTGGAATTAATTTTCTTTCTCTGCTATCCCAAACCATTTTGGTGCAAATTGCGAAAAAGCAGACCGACTTCTTGGGGGCCAACCATTTCCTCCAATGAGTTATTGTACTTGTGGTTGGGCCACCTGTTCTGAATCTTCAAACAGGTTGGATACTTTCAAAGTTTCAATAAGAACAAAACCAGCTCAGATCCCATACAAATGAATTTCTTCTTTTCCATTCAGTTAATGTCACAGGCACAACTTTTTTCGCAATAAATTCTATGTCGAAGGTGAACAAAACTGGCACAAATGAATTACCACTTTTTCTCCATCATTCACAAGGACCACTTTAGCAATTATAGAATTTGCTACATGTTAGAGATATACTCTCAATCAAGTCTTTCCAATCCTACTTGGTGTGAAAGCAAAGCAACTTATTTGATGTGCAAGCAAAGACATCTTAATTCTACTTCTATTGCAAGTTTAGTGTAGTCGGCCCTTGGCCATAGCAACCCCTCGGTCCCCTCCTTGGTCATTGATGCAGTTGTTCTCGAGCCTTTCTAGTCATCTTCCGGTATTCATTTGTTGTCTTTGTTCAAGGCCATCATCAGTAATTTGCACAATTCACTTCATAGTTTGCTTAGTCTATTCGGTATCCCTTCTTTTTTTTTTTTTTTTTTTTTTTTGGGAGAGAAAAGACCACAGTGCTTTTATTAAGTAAGGCTACTTAAACTTCATAGTTTGCTTAGTCTATTCGGTATCCCTTTTTTTTTTTTTTTTTTTTTTTTTTTGGGAGAGAAAAGACCACAGTGCTTTTATTAAGTAAGGCTACTTAAATCAGCTTGAAATACAAAAGCAACTTCCAAGTATTATAGTAAAAATTGCTCTTGTATGCATTAAAGTTTTGGATCATTCATTTTTTTGAAGACTTTGGTAGTTCCGTTAATTTTTTTTTATTAACTTTGGCTGACAATTTTTTAATTTATATTTAAAATAAAAATTTTAAGAATTTTATTATGAAAATGGGAAAATAATTTTATTCTATGAAAGATTAACATTGAGCATACTTTTTATAAGAGATACCAAGTTCTTTTTGTTGATATTTTTTTAAGTCTAATATATATATATATATATACACGTGGGCTACTTTTTTGTTGTCATAGGGAAACTATTTGCGTACTTTCTGGAAAACTTTTGCAATCCCACATCGAAAGTCGCTCCCCTCACTTTTTGCCTTATAAGCGTGAAGCCGTAGTGTACCATCAATTATTATTTTCTTTTATTGTGGGCTACTTTTTTGGTGTTCCAGGAAACTATTTGCGTACTCCTTGGGAAACTTATATTAGATTAGACAATTTTTGTATTTTCATTAGAGTTTAGAAGATGATAATTTTGGATATAATATATATTAAGAAAAAAAAAAAAATTCAGGGGATTGTTAAGGCCCACTTGATCCTTACATAGTTCCGTCCCCAGATACTGTCGAAATCACAAGGACTAAAAGCGATTTTAATCGATAAATTGTAGTATGCTTGCTTCTTTAACCGTATGCGCACGTGTAGCCGCAGTTATTATACAATATCCTAAACTCTTTTGGAGCAAATCACAATGATATTAGTGCCACGATAATCACAGAGTACCAAAACCTTTTTCGAGTTGAGCAATTGGAATAATTGGTGCATGCATGTTTAAAAAAGGAACATCCTACAGATTTACTACAAATGAACCTATCAGTATCAGAACTCAAAACGAAAATGAAAAAAATTCTCTCTAATGAACCCCCTAATTGGCCCATTATTTAATATACTCCAAAACTTATTTATACACATACATACCAGTCCAAGTCTGGGCTGGTGGAGCTGCACTTTTTTGACCACATTCCCATTATATTATGATTCATGAACATGAACCGTGACCAACTTGTTTCTTTGTGGGAAAAGTTTAAAGAGCACATATTTTTTCACAACTTCTTATTATAGTTGTAAATTTGTAATGTGACAGAGTGTGATTGGTAAAGAAAAAAAATAGTAGATTTATGTATAAGTAATAATTAACCGTTTACAATATAACACGTTAGAATTATGATAAAAAATTGAAAAATAATTTATGGCCTTAAAACTTCTCTAGATTGAAATTATCTTTGTTTTGGTGGTGGGCTCCATTAGGAAAGTGGGGTTAATAGTGTGAGGGACTGAGAGAGCAAACGGTTAGAATAATGGACAGCCAATTTGTCATTTTTTTGTGGTCAAGTAAAAACAAAAACAAAAGGGGGATTCTTCTATTGGATAGCTTTGTGTTTGTTGACTGGAGTGTGTTTTCACACCCATCTCATTAATATGAGTGGATGTTAGTCTCTGTAACATGATATATAATAATAATATTTATAAAGTTTCTATATTTTCTTTTTCTTTTATACTTTTTTTAAGTAGTAATATAATATAATAATAATGATTACATACACACACCTACATTTTATACTAGGGCAATAGATTGAATGAAATACTATAAATGAAGCGGCAAAAGCAAGCCAAAAGAAGATACCTTTGAGTATTGACTTTATTCACTGTCTTCTTGTTTTTTTCTTTATCCACTTTCAATTTTGAAAGATGCAAAACTGGATCTTGCCGTTTAGTACACCCCGGTACTTCCCAACGTCTTTATCTCGAGGTATGTAAATAGGGCAAGGGATATATGTAACATCACTCGAGTATGTAAATAATATAATGAGTATATGTATCATTACTCAAGGTTTCGTTAGGGAATTACATGCATTTGTTAAAAATGGTTATTTTTTTACCTCTCTTTTCAAGTTTTATAGTTTTTTACAGCCAAGGTGAGACTCAACAAATTAGTGCCCCTGCTGTAGCCTGCAACTTCTTAACATCGTTTACTTAAAAAAAAAAAAAAAAAAAAAAAAAAAAAAAACTTGTTAACCTGGCACTATGTGCTGGACAATGTAGCACATATAGCAACTTCTATAAAAACCAGTTTTAACTTTAGAAATTTCAGTCTTTTTCGTTAAAGCAACGCAGCACGGCAGAATTCACGTGCCTGTTCTAACCAAATAAATTCCATTCAGATATAGTGTAACAGAATCTGAATTTGTTTTAAAAAATGCATCATATTCATTAATTATTACTATAAACTCTTTTTTTTTTTGGTTATACATACTTATGCTACTTCTTTGCTGTCATAGAGGGAATTCTCTAGGGAATGAATAAAGAGTGGGGTTTTTTGTGAGTATCTTGAGAATTCCTGAGATGGGTCATTGTTGGTTTAGTTGGGTTTTGGTTGTGTTGTTGGTGTTGTTGGGGGTTAGTGTGAAGGGGTACCCAGTTGAGGATCTGGTTGTGAAACTGCCTGGACAGCCTAAGATTGAGTTTAGACAGTATGCTGGGTATGTTGATGTGGATATCAAGGCAGGAAGGAGTCTGTTTTACTATTTTGTTGAGGCAGAGAGCCAACCTGACAAGAAGCCCCTAGCTCTGTGGCTCAATGGAGGTTGGTTTTGTTCTTAACTTCTTATATATTATTGTATGTTCCTGTTCAATTGTGCTTGCACTTAACTTCCTCATCATATGATGTTTGTTACTTAAGTATTTAAGTGAGACTGTTCCTTCTACTTTGTCTCTTTTCATAATCTTGAACCTGTTACTTCATTGTACTTCTGGATCTTGGGCTTACTTTCCCTTCCTATGTGGAAAGTTATTCTTCTCTTTTTTAACTCTTTTCAAGTTTTCTGTTTGTTTTTCCCTATGCCAAATTAAATTCTGTTCCCTCATCTGTGCTCTTTTTTTTTTTTTTTTTTTTTTTTTTTTTTTTTTTTGCCTTTTCCAAATAATTAGTTGCCCAAATTTGAGGACCCTTAAAGCATTAAAAAAAATAGATATCCTGTTTAGAATTTAGAATTCAATTTAGCTTCTTTAAGTATGACACAGTGTTCCAATTGTCTGTCAAAAAAGCGAATCAGAATATTTCCATGGCAAATGTAAAACTTGGAATTTTACAACAGGAACTTCATCTCTAATCTTTTGGTGAAGACATAACATTTAAACCTTTTTAAATGTAAAATCTTTGTTTTAGATTCAGACATTTAGCAACTCAATTTTGATTGATCCTAGGGAATGAAACTCTACTGAATTACTATTTGCTGGTTCTCTCGTTAGTTTTAGAAGTGAGATGGGGAGAGTACTAATTTTGTTGTCCCATGAGCTTCCAATTGAAGAGTTATGGGCTTGATTAAGAAGGGTGGGAAAGGATGTAAATTTTATTAGTACTAAATAAAATTCATTCGTTTACAGGGACAGAGAACTGTGAAACTATTATTTAAGTGTGAGACTTTTATACACAATTATTGATGTAACTTTCTGTGTTCAGGTCCAGGTTGTTCCTCTATTGGGGGAGGTGCCTTTACAGAGTTGGGTCCATTTTATCCTAGAGGTGATGGTCGAAGCCTTCGAAAAAATTCAATGTCATGGGGTAGAGGTAAGTCACTTAGCATATTATGTGGAACTTTATTTTCATTTGGCTGGATCATGTAGTATGGACTAAAGTTCCCTTTGTTTAAAATTTTTAAATTGTGATACTAATGCATCCATCAAATTTTTCCTATTCTTTCCGTTCTGTAGCATCAAATCTCCTTTTTGTTGAGTCACCTGCTGGAGTAGGATGGTCATACTCGAACACAAGTTCAGATTATACTTGTGGAGATGCCTCCACTGGTAATGAGAATAGCTCGCATTCTTTTTCCTTTTAAATTGATCTAGTGTGTGCTAATTTCATAGGATTGACTGCAAGAATGAAAAAAGTATGTCATATAAAAATTCAGATTATTTTGGCTTCCTAAAAATTTGTTCCACTATAATATGTTCCAAGCTCATCCTCTTATTTTTGGCAGCTAAGGATATGCTTGTATTTATGTTGAAATGGTACGAGAAGTTTCCAGATTTCAAATCCAGAGAACTGTTTCTCACTGGAGAAAGCTATGCAGGTAATTAAAGTTTCATTCTACAACCAGATTAGTATTTTTTTTTTTTTAAATTTTTGTATACTCTTATTGAATTTTTTTTTCTATTAATTTGAAAATGAGAAAGGAGAGGAAAACAGCAGGATTTACTACTTCAAGAGCTTTTGATTGTTTTTTATAAAACATGGAGCACATGGACAAATTTATTGCTTTTTTCTTGAAGGGACTTCAAAGTTGTACTATATTTTCCTGAAAAATATAAGTTTTTTTTTTATTTTGATTTTATTTTTTAATAATATAATTGAACTTATTGACAGCTCTGAATGTGAGTATTTCAATTAAGATCTTTCTGTTTCCCTATTTTTGTTTCTTTCCTCCTACTGCTTCATTAGTTTCTATAGGTTCCTCACATGTTTATATGTCGTTGTGTAGGGCATTACATACCACAATTGGCTATTGCTCTACTGGACTATAATGCACACTCAACGGGTTTCAAGTTCAATATCAAAGGGGTTGCTGTAAGAAAAATGAGCATTTTAATTGATATCTCTGAATTTCTTCATAATCAAAGCTCTTCACTTTGATATATATATTTATATAAATAAAATTTTTCAAAATATTTTCTTTGGAATCATGCTATTATTGTACAATCCATCTAATCTGTTCACCTTTTTTCTCTGGTTAGATTGGGAATCCACTTCTAAGACTTGATCGGGATGTTCCAGCAACCTACGAATTCTTCTGGTCACATGGAATGATTTCTGATGAAGTTGGCCTTACCATCATGAACAAATGTGATTTTGATGATTATGTTTTCGCAAGTCCTCACAATCAGACAGACACTTGTAACAATGCCATAAATGAAGCAAACAACATTGTAGGCACATATATAAACAATTATGATGTGATCCTTGATATTTGTTATCCGTCTATAGTAGAGCAAGAGCTGAGACTTCGGAAAGTGGTATCCTTTTTTCTTTCTTTCTTTTTTCTGTTATTATTATTATTATTATTTATTTATTTCTTTAACCCTTTCTAATTCACATGCTGTTATATTGTTTTATTGTAAAATTTTCCTTTTTAATACCTTTTCTGCAGGTTACTAGCGTTAGTGTTGGGGTTGATGTGTGTATGAGCATTGAAAGACGCTTCTATTTTAACCTCCCTGAAGTTCAGAATGCTCTTCATGCAAATCGTACTAAATTACCTTATAGCTGGTCTATGTGCAGTGGGTAAGTATTACAAGCAGCTTGCTTCCCAGCATCTTTGGATGGGGGAAAAAAAACAAGACTCCCATATGCTGTATGCTGTAATAACATTCCTTTGAGGAAGTGGAAATATAGGGAAATTTTAACTGCTTATTTGTCTTTCCAAACCAAATAGTCCTTTTCAACTTCTGTCAAGAAGAGGTTAAAACTCATTATTATAAATGTTAAAAGAACAAAAAATTGCTCAGTTCTATAAAATTAGTACATGATTTAAATAATATACTTAATCAAAACAAAAGTTCAGTTGGATTCTTCCTCTAAATTGATTTTTAACATTTTTGGTGGTCGCAGTATACGTTAAACTATTAGAACTTTGTAAACATGTTGTAACTGACATTTGCATTTTTGTTGTTGTGCAGTGTTCTGAATTACAGTGATACTGATGGTAACATCAACATTCTTCCCTTGCTCAAAAGAATAATCCAAAATCGTATTCCAGTTTGGATTTTCAGGTAGCTTAGAAACAAATATATACTAAAAGATGAGCTAATTATAAGCTATCATAGTTGGGTTAATAACTTGGTTTCTACATATCATATTATTCTTAAATTTATCCAATTGTAGTGGGGATCAAGACTCTGTTGTGCCATTACTGGGCTCCCGGACACTTGTCCGAGAATTGGCTCATGATCTGAAGTTCAAGGTTACAGTCCCATATGGAGCTTGGTTTCACAAAGGCCAGGTACTCGTGCAATGCAATATTTGCAATTTCTTCATGTGGGGTTTGCCTCAATGGTGATCATAATTGTCTGCTGTCTTTCGTTTATATTTTGAATAGGTGGGAGGTTGGGCGACTGAGTATGGAAATTTATTAACTTTTGCCACGGTAAGGGGTGCTGCTCATATGGTACCTTATGCACAACCATCAAGAGCATTGCATCTGTTCAGTTCATTTGTACGTGGCCGGAGATTGCCAAACACAACACGTATATCAATTGATGGTTAAGAAGGTTTCAAATATCTTCTACAATTTGGTTGCAAGTTTCAAGTTGTTTCGTAATTCTGCTCAAAAGGGCATTAAGATAACAATGGTTCTTTTCCAGTGGTAACAGCAAAAAATAGAAGCCATTTCAACTGTATTTGTGGGAAGGACAGGATCCCTCCCAATAAGAATCCAATGAAGAAATTTTCAGCATTCTTTTTTTGGTTGGATGGACTTTTATTCATTTTATTGGCATCACAACTAGTTTCTGATGGATATGGAAGAACTTAAATAACGTTAGAGTAATTTCAAATTATTATTAGATGAAACAACCTTACTTGAAGATGATTAGTTCTATATGCTCGTAACTTTGTATCCTTGAATTCTAAGGAGACATGAACCTAAGTGGCCTAGTCTAGTGGATGAACCAAGGCCGTGTGATTAGAGTGTTTTTAGGAAAATAGGGGTTAAACATTCGAAAGAATAAAGAAATAATTTATGATCAAGGCTGAGAGGCAAGATTAACACTTTCCTAAGACAATATTTTCCTCCACACACGAGTGTACATCAAACTTGTCCCCAAGATAAGGATTCTAGAGATCACACTTTGACCGGTTGAATTCGTAAACTCGACCAATCGAACTGGAATCGAGCAAGTGTCAAAAAAACAGAAAGGTCAAGAAAAAATCCTACTAAGAATTCGACCAGTCGACTTGGAATGGAGACATGAATTGAGCTGTCTTGATAGTTTGAGCTAGGAGTAGAAGTTCCTTAAACAAAATCCAATTGACCTTCTCAACTTTATATCCAACGGCAATTCACACAAAATCTCTAATTTTATTTTAAATTATCTCCACATTTAAACATTATATATTAAAACCTACTTGTATATACCTATACTGTAAGGTTGAATTTAATCAACCATTGTATTGGCTTTATTCTGTGCCAAATTTGCTTGTAATTTAACAATTAGTAACCCTGTATTTAGGTGGGAATCATGTAAGGGTAGTGAGTGAGAGAGTGTGAAGAAATGCTCAAGATTGTGCAAGATGCAGGGATTCGCGGCTAGGACTTGTGGGTGACTCGCGATTGGCAAGCTGCCAATGCAGCATACGAGTGAAGCGTGCGAGAAGATGAACAGTCGTGCCAGCTGGAGCACTACAGGACAAAAAGTCCAGTCTGGCCGTTCTGTTATCTCGTGGCTTGAACTCGCAACTCAGCCAAGTCGCGAGGCCAAGCTGCCAGACCACCTTGTTTGGGAAAAATTGACTCTTTGCATTCCCTTCTCACCCAAGTATAAATACCCCTTAAACCCACAAAATGTAGAGAGCTTCTAGAGAGAATTTTAAGAGGAAAACCCTAGAGAAAAACAAGATTGATTCATCCACAATCTTCACATAGAGACTCCTCAAATTCTTCTACTCTCATCCTCTTCATTGTTACATCCTTGAGAGGTTCTTACCCAAATCATTTTCTCACCATACTCACATCTGTGAGAAGGCTTTTTGGTGCTTTGGGAAGCAGTTAAGAAGGGACTAATGGTTATTGGTTGATGCTATGGGTTATAGTGGAATCCGGTAAGCTAGAAAAGACAAAGGTTTGGCATAACCTCGTTGGAGCAAGAAGCTTGGAGGGCTTAGGTACCTGGGTAGTTTAGGCTTAGAAAGTCTATTGCTGTTCATGTATCTCAACTTCATTTTCTAGTGGATTATTGACCATTTGGAGGGCGGCGGAGAGGTTTTACGCCGAGGGCTTCGGTTTCCTCTTCGATAACACATCGTTGTATTGTCCTTGTTTTTGCATCTCTCTTCCCTTAATCTTTACCATTTAATTTCTGTTGTGGATGTGATTTTAATTGGTTTAGATTGTTTATCAATTTTGGCATAAGCTTGTTATCATTTTCCGCACATACATTGTTTGATATAAAGCTTGAATTGGCATTTTGTTGTTTGGAGGTCTAAACATTCATAGTGTTTTATACATTATTTGAACATTCATATACAACAAGTGTGACCAACAACTTCATATTCCTCTGGGACATTGATGTAGTAGAACCATTCTCAATCAGACCATCTGATTGGGATAGTTACACGGTTGTCCGACAGACTTTCCAATATCTTTGCCAATGGACTTTTAACCAGATTTGCACTTACCTGCTCCTCCCAGTTTCCATGTTACAAGGCACGTAGGGAATGACTCAAGGCTAGCTCAACAAAAGCTTAGAAACATACAAAATGAATGAAGACATGCATGAAATGCATACGAGTTTAGTATACGCATAAATGATGCATGATACGCCTCGATTGGACTCCATTTAAATAGAAACTCCCTAATTCTTTTCAAGCACACACAACTAAACCATTTACTAATTTTAATTATGAGGTAAGTCCAGATAGCATAGTATGCTTAGGTACATGTGCCACTTTAGATGGACATGCATAAAAACTACTAGCTATGTAACGTAAGTAGCAAAGATTATGCATGAAGTGCGAAAATTTGGTAAGTGAGCATGTGTGATACATAAATGTGATGTGTCATAATGAACTAGTTATACACACTTACATCCTAGTCTTAACCATGGTTTTCAATCCCGGACTATTCAATGGACCGGAAAAGGGAGAAGTTCAAGATTTTTGAGGTCGGGCCAAGATTTAACTGTGATCAAACTGTGATGTGTCATTTAATTTTTTTAAAAAATATTTTTGGTACTTAAATTGGTTTATATTTTTTAATTTTTTATTCATGACCAACAAGATGTGTGTAGCCCATTGGTTTGCACTCTGGAGATGTTATCTTACTACTTGAGAGTATCTTGCCAACAGCTAAATTTCATCAATTTTTACCAAAATATAGAGATGACTGAACCGTGACTTATAAAACCGGACTTTGGGCCGGTTCCCAATTATCCCGGTAGGACCACCTGGTCCAGTTTGGATTTAAAAACATTAGTTTTAATGACTTGATGGGGACTATCAACTGAAGAGGCATACATTCTATAACTCTCACATCTCCTAAATGTCGTTTGCAATCAGATTTTACAAGAACAAATTTTAAATTTGATCAATTTTAAGCATTATATATGTACACATTTTTCAATTTTACTTTTTATATGTGCAATGCATCACCTTTTACCAAGTTTAGTGGCACTAAATTTTTCTATAAGCACGTAAGAGTATTTTTATTATTGGCGAATACTAAATGTGAGATATTTATGCCTTTCGCCTAAGATTTTTTTACCTCTTCCTATCAAAACAAGTGACTTAGACTTGGAATGTACATAATCAACTCCTAATCAAGAGTCACATCAAGAGCCAACAAATGGCTCAACAAGTTCAATTGTGCATAAAAAGGCTCATCTAGGCAACAAATAGTACACGAACATGAATCTATTTCATTAGCCAACCAAAAGTACACAAGCATTAATTTTAACACAATTTTTTTTTTCCAAATTTTCATTTTATGTGTGTTTTTTTAGATTCTAAAGACACAAAACAAGCAAAACAAAAACTGAAACACACCTAAAATAAGCTAGACTAACACAATTAAAAAAAAAAAAAGAGGCAAATGAAATACAACTACTATTAAAAATCTTGACTCCTATCATGCATGAGTAAGAACACAAAGGCAAGAAGTACATGAAGAAAGAAAGTGTCTAGCAAAAAGATGGAAAGAAATGAAACACAGACACTAGAAAAAGATGCCTAAGTAGCAACTTCCTTCTCCATTTATTAGGGTTGTCCAGACCCGACCGAAGTGCGACAACCTGGCCAAACCGCCTGACGCCGATCCGATTTCGGCCCGAACTGAAGGTTTAGTCAGTCGGCGGCGGGTTTCTATTCTCAAGAACCGACACCAGCAAGTCGAGTGGTTGGTTTGCTTCTCCAAAACTTGAGCAACCCGAACCTGACCGGAGTTGTATAAAAAATCCGGCCAAATCCTGCAAAATCAAGCCAAATCCGGCAAGATCTCAACCAAATCTAGTGAGATCTTGACCAGATCCGGCTGGATCTAGTGGGATTTAGCCAAATCTGGCCAATTCCAGCAATTTTTAGTGAAAAATTTTAGATTCTAGCAAAAAAAAATGAAGATACTGATGAGATTTTCCAGATTCCAGCAATTTTTTTTTTAGATTTCGGCGACTTTTTTTTTTTTTTTTTTTTTTTTTTTTTTTTTTTTATTTCTGTNCTTGACTCCTATCATGCATGAGTAAGAACACAAAGGCAAGAAGTACATGAAGAAAGAAAGTGTCTAGCAAAAAGATGGAAAGAAATGAAACACAGACACTAGAAAAAGATGCCTAAGTAGCAACTTCCTTCTCCATTTATTAGGGTTGTCCAGACCCGACCGAAGTGCGACAACCTGGCCAAACCGCCTGACGCCGATCCGATTTCGGCCCGAACTGAAGGTTTAGTCAGTCGGCGGCGGGTTTCTATTCTCAAGAACCGACACCAGCAAGTCGAGTGGTTGGTTTGCTTCTCCAAAACTTGAGCAACCCGAACCTGACCGGAGTTGTATAAAAAATCCGGCCAAATCCTGCAAAATCAAGCCAAATCCGGCAAGATCTCAACCAAATCTAGTGAGATCTTGACCAGATCCGGCTGGATCTAGTGGGATTTAGCCAAATCTGGCCAATTCCAGCAATTTTTAGTGAAAAATTTTAGATTCTAGCAAAAAAAAATGAAGATACTGATGAGATTTTCCAGATTCCAGCAATTTTTTTTTTAGATTTCGGCGATTTTTTTTTTTTTTTTTTTTTTTTTAAGATTCCGATGATTTTTTTTACTCTAGCAACCGACCGAACTGACTGACGCTTACCCTCACCCGAAACTCACTCGACCAATTTTTTCGACGGTCGGTTCTGGGTTCCTCTGCCCTCCACCCGACGCCGGCGGGTTGAGTTCGGGTTGGGCCCAAAACCGACCCAACCCGACCTGTGGACAGCCCTAATTTACATAGTTTAAGGAGCAGACTTTGTGAGTAAAAATGTATTCTTCTTCCTCCAAGAGAGTGTTTGTGAAGGTCTAGGAGTGTTCACATTCCCTTAGAATTGAGTTAGAAGGCTCAAAGCCTTAATTAACTCACCAAGCAAAGGCATCGAGTTTTGTGCCTTAGACTGATCTTGAGGGTTTGATTAGACTGATCTTGAGGGTTTGACACACGAGTCTTCTTTTGACTTACTAGCCACTAGAAGCAATTTGGACAACTGTCTCCAACAAAATCACAATGGTAGTAGAAATATGTTCTCTTGGGTTGATTATTTTTCAATGGGGGAGGACGTGGAACAATTTTTTTTGGCATTACCAAGAATGGATTTACAATTGTCAGCCTTAGGTTGTTCAACCTCAAGCTTGGCCTTATCAGATTGTGTAACGAATCTAGTGTTGGGTTTTGTGGAGCCTAGTTATGTTTGATCCGGATTATGATCCGATCTGAAATAATATTGTTACTGTTTTTAATAGGAGATTTTCTGAGGCTTAGTCCATGGAGTGGAAGCTTGGGCTATCGGCCAAAGTCGTAGTGCTCATGAACAAGCCTTTTGGGGGGTTTGGGGGCAATGCAATCACATAAATACTGTCTTGTGTGTGGTTATTTTTTGTTTGGTGTATTTATATTTTTCTCTATTTTTGCATCTCACAAATCTAGGAATTTCGTGAATATTCCCATCATCTAGCTCTAGGGCTATGAGTTTAGAAGCTGAAGGATGAGAAGAATTTTTTTCATCATATCCTAACCCATTCTTGTTAGAACTAGGTTGTTAAGAACTAAGCACATCATCACTTAGAGCTAGGCACTCTCTATCTAAGTATGAGCTTGATTGAGCTCCAACTTAAGAGCTTTCACTCTATCAAGCAAAGTAGTGTTCTCTAGTGAGAATTAGAGAGGATCATCTCATAATTTTGCAAGGATCCTACAAGTTCCATCACTTTGATGACATCTACAACTTTGGACTCTTCTGTAGTTGTTACCTTAGGTTGGAATTTTTTAGGTAGAGATAGTAATTTTAGGTTCATCAATGGTTTCTCCTAAGTTGTAAGTTGAGTTCACTATATCAATTAGTTTAGCATATAACTCCTCAAAAGGTCTCATCTTCACTCAACCTAATCTTTTCAAACCTAGAAAAAAGCATTTGCAATTTATAGGCTCATGAGTGGTCTTAAGAATAGTCCAAGCTTCCTTGGCCACTGACACGTACAGTATAAATCCTCCTAAACTCTTCCTGAGACACAACATTAAATATAGTAGCTCTACTATTATGATTAGTAGCAACTAGCTGATCAGAATTCCATGAAGCCAGAGCTTCATCAAGTTTCTTCCATCTAGTCTCTACAGAGAGCTAGATTTTTTAATCTAGAATATAAGAAAGCCAGGGTTTTTTTTTTTTTTTTTTTTTTTTTAAGAGACATTATGCACTGTTTAGTAGATCTCGTGCATTGTTCACGGGACTTATAAGTTTTTTATTTAGAAAAAAGGGGTCCTACGATACTATTCACACATTTAAAAATTATTTTGTTACAATATTTTCAGTTTTCAATTTTCTACAAAATAAGTGGTATCTAAACAGCCTAGTGCATGAATTCCAAGTCAGCTAAGCATTATGGGTCGTAATCTGAAAATTCAGCAATCCTACGTCTCGATTGGTTGAGTGGTGTCGAGCATAGAGTTGAGGTTTAATGAATCTCAATCAGTCTCGCGTGATATCAAGGCAGCATAACTTCCACTTTCTTGAGCAGCTTCATAAACTGTTTTCTTGTGTCTTCAATGTAGTTCTTCTACACACTTTTGGACACTGAAAAGTAACGACTAAAATAAATCAAAAATACATTTTGACCCAAATTTGCCAACACATTCAATATTCGATCCTAAAAGAAATGTAACACAAAATGCATAGTACTGTGATATCCTACGTATGTCGTGACATAACTGTTTGTCTTATGTAAGACTTTCAAATGAGCCTTTAATCACAAGTGATGAGGATTGAATATTTCCATGCTCAGATCTGCGGAGCCACTCAAATCTCTCAAGATTGCTTTTGTAGTAATTAATTCAACTATAAAACCATTATCATCTTATCACATCATGGCTGAGGAAATTACCGGGGAACACACTTCCTCTTCTGCTCAACTTGACCGCCGAGTAGCAATAGTAGCAGGTGCCTCGCGTGGCATTGGTCGTGCTATAGCCATCCACCTCCATTCCCTAGGTGCAAATGTTGTGCTCAATTATGCTTCAGCATCTGAGCTTAATGCTTCCTCACCAGCTACAGCTACAGCTAGCTATCCCTTCTCAACCTCGAGCAATTACAGTTTGAGCAGATATTTCAGATCCAGATCAGATCAAGCTGCTCTTTCATCAAGCTGAACAAAAATTTGGCTCACAAATACAAATCCTAGTAAATTGTGCTGGGGGTGCGTGATCCTAAGTACCCAAGTTTAGGCAATACCACAGTGGAGGATTGGGACACAACATTTAATGTTAACACTAAAGGTTCATTCTTGTGCTGTAGAGAGGCAGTGAATAGGTTAAAACGTGGAGGCGGTGGAAGAATCATCATGGTATCAACCTCAGTTGTTGGAGGACTTCTACCAGGATTTGCAGCCTATGCAGCCCCTAAGGCAGCCGTAGAGATAATGAGAAAGATAGTTGCTAAGGAGCTCAAGGGTGCAGGAACTACTGCCAATTGTGTTGCACCTGGGTCTATAGCAACTGACATGTTTTTTGAGGGTACAACAGAGGAAACCATCAAGAATATGGTGGATGCTTGCCCCCTACGCTGACTTGGAGAGCCCGAAGATGTAAAAGCTTGTGGGATTTTTAGCTAGTGATGTTGGGGAGTGGATTAATGGTCAAGTCATTAGGGTGAAAGGTGGATACACCGTTGTTTAAGACTAGTAATATGATTGTCATATATAACAAAGGGTGTGACTCCATTAATTTTGCTTGGGCGCCCCTTTATCATAGTTCTCTCCTGTATGTGTGTTTATAGCTAATTTAATGAGGCTGTTACTTATATTTGTAAGACTTTCTTATGACGTATCTAATTAATGCAGTTCATAAATGAAGTAAAATTGAATAAAGGTAGTAACTTAAAATTCGTGAAATACAAAGATAAATGCATGTATGTCTCGTCAGTTACTGCTTTTGAACTTTAAAATTAAAAACAATTTATTTGGATTGATTCCAAATTTCATCAAGTGTCTTATAATAACAGTGGATCATCAGTTTTGGTGACAGGATGATAAAGGGTGATTGTAATATCTGCGTCTTTAAATCTTTTAATGGACTTGTTGCAATTAGCTCACTGATATCCTTTCTTTCAGCCATGGCATTGGGATATTTATATTTGTTTCCAAGATTTCAACTGGTCAAACGTAGTAGTTATGGAATTCCTGATTCTAATGTGTCTAATGGTACATGCAATGTCTTTGAAGGAAGTTGGCTCTATGATAAAAATTACCCTTTATATGATGCCTCAAAATGTCCATTTGCGGAGCGTGGATTTAATTGCTTGGCTAATGGCCGGAAAGATGGGGGTTATGCAAAATGGAGGTGGAAGCCAAAGAACTGCGATATTCCAAGGTTCGATGCACGTATAATTCTCGAAAAGTTTCGTGGCAAAAGAGTGGTATTTGTGGGTGATTCGTTGAGTAGAACACAGTGGGAGTCTTTAATATGTTTGCTTATGACTGGGGTGGAGGATAAGAACGCTGTATATGAAGTCAAAGGGCATAAGATCACCAAAAATATCAGGTTTTTAGGGGTACTGTTCAGTTCGTTCAATCTTAGAATTGACTTCTATCGATCAGTTTTTTTGGTGCAGCATGGTCCTGCACCAAGGCTTGCACCCAAGTGGGTGAAGACAGCACTTAGACTCGATAAGTTGGATGACATTAGCCAAGAGTGGATTGATTCTGATGTTCTCATTTTTAATTCGGGGCACTGGTGGACAAAGAGTAGATTATTTCATGAAATGTAAGTTGTTTATTTTTTTAAAAATTCTGAGATTTGATTTAAATAAATTCTGTTTTTTGTATTACTTGTCAATGATTTTGGTATGCATTCCAATGGCAGTCATAGTGGCTTCAGAAGAGTATGTTTTAACATTAGATCCGGATTATTCATTAAAGCTTTTTGCTTTTGCAATCAACAACTCACATTTTAGGAAGCTTATAAAGCATGCTCCTAGCTAACATGTTTCCAGACAGGCGCTGCTATTTTCAGGTGGGTAATTCACTGAATCTTGCAATGCCAGTCATTACTGGCTTCAAAAGAGCATTAGAGACTTGGGCATCTTGGGCTGAGACTATGATCAACACAAATAGAACAAGAGTATTCTTCCGGACTTTTGAATCAACCCATTGGAGGTGTGTTAATGTTTAATCAGTCACTATTTTTGCAGCCAATTTCATTCATACTAACAATAAGTTTAGATACACTACATTTTTCACAATTAATGAGGTAACAAATTGTTAATATACCAAATAAAAATTAATAACCGACTACCTCAATAAATTGTGAAAAAATTCTCTCTAACATTACTCTTACACCTGTACGCTTATTATTCATCATTGTCATATATTTATCTCCAAAAAACTTGCAAATAAACGTGTCCTTAAAACTTGACTGCTAGTGATGGTTTTATCTTTGTCAGTGGTAAGAAATGGAATACCTGCAAAGTGACTCAACGCCCTTGGTCAAAAACTAATGGCAGAGAACGAAGCAGTGTTTCAGAAATCATAATTAAAGTTGTGAAGAAAATGAGAATTCCTGTAACACTAATGCATGTTACGCCAATGTGTGCATTTCGTAGTGATGGACATGTAGGCAGGTGGAGTGACAACCCAAATGTGCCAGATTGTAGCCACTGGTGTCTACCTGGTGTACCTGATACATGGAATGAAATTTTATTATCATTGCTGTTGTAGTTTCAAACAATCAATTAAACAAACAAGTTGTGGCTATATCAACGACATACAGTGCGTTTACCAGTATAAAAAATAAATATAGAAAGAATTGGTTTTTTTTTTTTGGGTGTATAATTGTATTTATCAGAGTATTATCGGTAAATTTGTGGTTTATACTTGTAACAAAAAAAAGAAAAAAAAGAAAGAAGAAGAAGATAATGAATAGATTAAAAAAATGTCTGGATGAACACAATCCATCCATATCTCATCTTCGGTTGATATATATATATATATATATATTTTGTTGGGAAATTAATCATTGGCGCCAAAATTTATTTAATTTTAGTACCAAAATTAAATTGGACAAGTGATGTAAAATTATACAACAATTAACTAATTTGGATTCAATTTGTGCTTCGACTTTAATATAATAACAAAAAACTTTCTATTTTTTAAATGACTCGAGGAAGAGAGCACTCTCCAAATGATTGAGCTTTAGTTTAAATGTTCAATAAGAATTGCATTGTTTTTTTTTTTTTTTTTTTTTTTTTTTTTTTTTTT